>NW_019268559.1:379032-425369 GCF_002738365.1 Cucurbita moschata | reverse complement strand
CCCCCCCCCACCCCCATCATGGGTTATTTATCAATGTCTCCATTTATGCATAGGATAATTGTGTTAGACCATCGATTGCGAAAATGTAATGTGTGCAGATTGTGAGTACTCTGCACCAATTTTTAATAATTGTTTGTTCAACTATGGAATAATTGTTTGATTCTTCTCAAGGAGAGGCTATGAAGACCACGATAATTTTTACTTTTACTTAAAAATTTGTGCGAGGATTTGTGATCATGAGATGGATATTAGAAGTGATGCTTTGGATCAAGGAAATAATTTGTGATCAAGGAGTTTGCACTTTAGCCCAATCTCTTTTTCTCGTCAGTTGCACATTCTGAATTTTGTTGTGTTTCCTGACACTGTAGATCTAGCTCAGTTTGAAATATAAACTTACATTGTAAACATTCTATGCTTACTTCTCTAGTTAAAGTGTAATCACTGCTCGTTATGCCTTAAAAAACGAAGGTGTATCCCTAAATATTAATCCAACATTATCTGAGCTTTATTTATTCTTTATTTTTTATGATTTTCTTTGTGAACTCCCTAAACAATAATTTCGTTTTTGACTTATTCAACTGGGTTGGGGTCTTTTGGTCAACAGTGTTGTGGCTGCATAATCTCTATGGCTGATCGTAGAAATGGTAATAGCCAACCTTCCAATGGGAAGACTAGTGGGGCAGGGAATACATATACTATCGATCTTGTTAACTTCAGCACAAGACTGAAAGCTATATATGCTCATTGGGGTGAACACAAATCTGATATGTGGAGCTCTTCAGATGTACTAGCTATTGGGACACCTCCAACATCTGACGATCTGCGGTACCTTAAGTCTTCAGCGCTGCATATCTGGTTGTTCGGTTATGAGTTCCCAGAGACTATAATTGTGTTCACCAAGAAACAAATCCATTTTCTGTGTAGCCAAAAGAAGGTCTCTCTACTTGATGTTGTAAAAAAGTCTACCTTAGATGCTGTTGGTGCAGATGTTGTTATGCATGTGAAAGCAAAGAATGATGATGGTTCTTCCTTAATGGATGCTATATTTCGTGCCATTCGAGCTCAGTCAAAGGCAGATGGGCTGGAGAACCCAGTAGTTGGATACATAGCTAGAGAAGCCCCTGAAGGGAACCTTTTAGAGACATGGTCTGGGAAGCTAAAAGGTGCCAACTTTGAATTGGGTGACATAACTAATGGGTTATCTGACTTATTTGCCTGCAAAGATGATAATGAAATCATGAACATCAAGAAAGCTGCATTTTTAACCGTCAATGTGATGAATAAAGTTGTGGTCCCAAAGCTGGAAAATGTGATTGATGAGGAGAAGAAAATTACCCATTCAGCATTGATGGACGAGACTGAGAAAGCCATACTGGAACCCTCAAAAGCTGGTGTGAAGTTAAAGACTGAAAATGTTGACATATGTTACCCTCCAATATTTCAAAGTGGAGGGGAGTTTGATCTCAGGCCTAGTGCTGCTAGCAATGATGAGTTACTTCATTATGATCCTGCAAGTGTGATCATATGTGCTGTCGGGTCCCGATACAAGAGCTATTGCTCTAATGTTGCAAGAACTTTCTTGATTGATGCTAATGCACTGGAAAGCAAGGCTTATAAGGTCCTTTTAAAAGCCCAAGAAGTGGCCATCAGTATGTTGAGGCCTGGAAATAAGGTGAATGCTGCATATGTAGCTGCTCTTTCCGTTGTCGAGAAAGAAGCTCCAGAGTTGGTTCCCAATCTTACTAAATCAGCTGGGACAGGCATTGGTCTTGAGTTTCGTGAGTCTGGGTTGAATCTTAATTCCAAAAATGACCGCATAGTGAAGAGCGGCATGGTGTTTAATGTTTCACTTGGTTTTCAGAACTTAAAGTTAACAGAGAAATCGCAGAGCTCTGCTGGTAAAACAAAGAACCAAAACTTTTCATTATTGATTGCTGATACAGTTATTGTAGGCAAAGAGAAGACAGAAGTTTTGACTGCTCCAAGCTCTAAAAGTATCAAAGACGTTGCATATTCATTTAATGAGGATGAGGAGGAAGAAGAAAAACCCAAGGTAAAAACTGAAGGTAATGGAAAGGAGGCAGTGGTCTCAAAGACGACTTTAAGGTCAGATAATCATGAGATCTCGAAGGAGGAGCTCCGAAGGCAACATCAGGCTGAACTTGCTCGTCAGAAGAATGAAGAAACTGCTAGGAGACTAGCTGGTGTTGGAAATGGAGCTGGAGACAATCGTTCTTCAATGAGAACTGCAGCAGACTTGGTTGCTTATAAGAATGTAAATGATCTGCCTCCCCAGAGAGATCTGATGATTCACATTGACCAGAAGAATGAAACTGTACTTTTGCCTATTTATGGTAGCATGGTTCCTTTCCATGTTGCTACTATAAGGACTGTCTCCAGCCAACAGGACACCAACCGCAGTTGTTATATTAGAATAATTTTCAATGTTCCTGGGACTCCTTTCAGTCCTCACGATGCAAGTTCATTGAAATTCCAGGGTTCTATATACTTGAAGGAGGTTTCGTTCCGCTCCAAAGACCCGAGACACATCAGTGAAGTAGTACAGCTAATTAAAACATTACGGAGACAGGTTGTTGCTAGGGAGTCTGAGAGAGCAGAAAGGGCAACATTGGTTACACAGGAGAAGCTCCAGTTAGCTGGTAATCGATTCAAGCCAATTAGGTTGCCTGAGCTTTGGATTCGCCCCCCTTTTGGTGGACGTGGGAGGAAGTTGCCTGGGACTCTGGAAGCACATTTGAATGGATTTCGTTATGCTACCACTAGATCAGAGGAACGGGTGGACATTATGTTTGGTAATGTCAAGCATGCATTTTTCCAGCCAGCAGAGAATGAAATGATCACTCTACTTCACTTTCATCTTCACAACCATATAATGGTGGGGAATAAGAAAACCAAAGATGTACAGTTCTATGTCGAGGTGATGGATGTTGTTCAGACCATAGGAGGTGGAAAGAGATCAGCCTACGATCCAGATGAGATAGAGGAAGAGCAAAGGGAGAGAGACAGAAAGAATAAAATAAACATGGACTTTCAGAGCTTTGTAAACCGTGTCAATGATCTTTGGGGCCAGCCCCAATTCAGTGGTCTTGATCTTGAGTTTGATCAGCCTCTGAGAGAGCTTGGATTTCATGGAGTTCCTTATAAATCTTCTGCATTTATTGTCCCAACCTCTACCTGCTTGGTTGAACTTATAGAAACACCTTTCCTTGTAGTCACACTTGGTGAAATTGAAATAGTAAATCTGGAGAGAGTTGGCTTTGGACAGAAGAATTTTGACATGACTATTGTGTTTAAAGACTTCAAGCGAGATGTTCTTCGGATCGACTCTATCCCTTCCACGTCACTGGATGGTATCAAGGAATGGCTTGACACAACAGACATCAAATACTATGAAAGCAAGCTCAATTTGAATTGGCGACAAATCCTAAAGACAATAACCGATGATCCACAGAGCTTCATTGATGATGGTGGATGGGAATTCTTGAATTTGGAAGCTACTGACTCTGAAACTGATAACTCTGGGGAATCAGACAAGGGGTATGAGCCATCAGATGTTGAGCCTGAATCTGACTCGGAAGAGGATGATTCCGACAGTGCATCATTAGTTGAGTCAGAGGATGAGGAAGAAGAAGATTCTGACGGCGATTCGGAGGAGGAGAAAGGGAAGACATGGGAAGAGTTGGAGAGGGAAGCAAGCAATGCTGACAGGGAAAAGGGAGATGAGTCAGACAGTGAAGAAGAGAGGAAGAGAAGAAAGATGAAAACTTATGGTAAGTTTCGAGCTGGTCCTAGTGGCAATGTCCCCAAGCGGCCGAAGATCAGATGAGTTCCGTAGGACACCATTGTTTTATTTTAATATTACGTGCTTTTTGTGGATTAGATTTAGATCTAGTTCTTTAGCAAGTTCTGCCTTCTGCAATTCAGTTGTCCTGACGTTGGTTGCAATATAATCCTTTAGCTGTTGGGTAAAAAGTTTTATGATGATTTGGTAGTATGTTTTATGAATAACACTGTTTGTAAATGTTTAGCATCGGTTTAGATGGAAGTCGTCCGCTTTCGACAGATTGACAAGAAGCTGATGTGCAATCTGGTATCTGTGCCTTTCCTCTTGATAGTACTACTGTTCAATGTAAAAATGGCTTTTATTTTTGGTAATATACAGCATACTTCTCCGAGGATCGATCTTTTGATCTAGTTTGCCTCTTTTCATCTGCCTTGCTCTTTTTAGACTTTCCCTTTGTTACAGAACGGTGTTCTAGAGTGTCATTCCTCCTGTAATTGTGAACTATTCCAGCATTCCTTTCTGATTCCTGTTTTTGTAAGCAACTAAATATCATCAACATTTAGTTGCTTAGTTTGGATAAACAGGGCACAGTGTGATGAGAAAGAGAAGTTGGGATTTCTGACAGAGTAGGGGGCAAAAAGGATCGTTGGGAAGTCCATTTTGTCCCCCTAAACGCAACGCTATGAGACAAAGGAGGCATGGCCACTGGCTTGTTTCAACTTTACCACTTTTTCTTTCTTGGGCACTGACACTGCCATTGGCATTGCCACTGGCACGCCTATTTCACACTCCCACGTCACATTCATCATCATCATTATTATTATTATCTCGGGCTTAGGATTAGGTGTCCTTCAGATATTATATTATGTTTATGACATTGGAATTCCTCCCACATCACATTCATCATTATTATCTTTCCCACATCCCACCTCCCACCTCCCACCTCCATGTTTCCAATATTATCAACATTTTTTTAAATAGAAACAGTGACCTTTCATTCATTTTTTTCTTTTTGGGGACTCTCAGGCTTTTGTTTCCTGAATTTAAACTATATTACTGTAGAGTTGTAGTCATTCAACTATGACTTTAATCCAAATAACCCTACCAACCTTGGAACCGAATAATTTTTTTATTTTATAGGAAAGAAGAAAAAACAATAATTTTGGAATTGGAAAGAAATTGAGAAGACGTTTTGAATAAGGAGAGTGGTAAGCTTAATTGTATAGTGGTAATAAAAATGGGGCATTTATTATTGTGTTAAATGCTCATATATTATTGTCTTCCTTGTCCAATCAATATTGGGTGAAAAACGTCTGGGTCAATCCAAGAGATCACGGACCCACTCCACATGGCCTAGCTGGACAAGACGGATAGGTGTTACTTCAAAGCTTCTAAAATTGTCAGTAAACTGAGGAATTGTTGTTCATTTAATCCAGAGATTATGAGGTGGGTCAACTGCGTTACTGTTGGAGGTCATCTTTTAACGATGATGCTCACGCAAATTACTAGAAAGTAAGAGTGCGTTTCAAGGCAAACGACCCCACATGGCCTTCTCAATATCGCTCTCTCCCTCTCGGACACCTCCCATTTATTGTCTCGCTTTGGGGTTTTCAATTTCAATTCTCTCATGCCCCGCAGCTTCAGCCTGCCTTTATGGCCAACGGGTCTTCTCTGGACATTGCTTTCAGCGTTACGCTTGACGTTCCAAGTGATTCCTTCGTGCCCTTTTCTTTAATCGCTTCCATGAGTGGTTTCCGGTTTTGGTCCCTTCTGCCCCGTTGGCCTTTGGATTTTGGAATCTTCTAGGTGAGTTTGAGCGGCTGCAAAAAAAAAAAAAAGAAGACACCCCGGATTCCTTCTTCTTTCAACAGCTGTGCTTCGTGTTGTTGGGTCAAAACCTGTAGGGGTTGAACTAATTTCGGTGTCCTGATTTGTTTCATTTCGTTTTCTTTCTTCTGGGTTTTCTTCGTGGTGTTGTATTTTGGTGAAGTGGGTGACTTGATTATCCGTTTAAATGAATTAAGAGCTCAATTTCTAAAGGGATTTGCCCATTTCTTCTCTGCATTAATAGATTGTTATCGTTTCTGGAAAGTTAGTGAGTTGTTTCTGTAAGAGAAACTAGTCAACCAACTACATTGTCGCTGGTTTTGGAAACTTGAGCTTGAGTTGCTAGGGTTCTCTGCTGATTTCGGTCTTGAACGAAAGTTTTTCTGAGGGATTGCTTCAGTTTCTGCTTGCACAAGCTTTTTACAGAGAGCGCCAAGGTATGAGGGGGCTTTAAATGGCCTCATTTCAGGAAGTTCTGTGTGAATTCTGATATATGCTTGATGGGTGCCTTTTTGAAGCCCTTGCATTGAAGTTATTTTTTCTACTTTTTTCAGTGGGAAGATGGCTTGCGTTAAGCTAGGATCCAAAAACGATGCATTCCAAAGGCAAGGACAGGCCTGGTATGGACCCTGAACTGTTAAGCTTTAACTATTTCTTTCCTGCAACAGATATCTGTTCTGTAAC
Source organism: Cucurbita moschata (assembly GCF_002738365.1). NCBI lineage: Eukaryota > Viridiplantae > Streptophyta > Magnoliopsida > Cucurbitales > Cucurbitaceae > Cucurbita > Cucurbita moschata. Next base: position 419,053 of record NW_019268559.1, on the reverse strand, counting down.
TTCAAGATAGCTTGAGGTTTAGCCCACTAGTATTACAAACTTCATGACGGTAACTTCTTTGATGTTCTTGCAATTAACTGTGATTAGAAAACCCAACGTGCTTTAGGCTGCCATGGTTTCTAAATGCTCTCTCAGTACCCAAATGCCATGGTTTCTATTGACAAAATTATCTCATAGGAACTTTGTGCTGGGATTTCTTCTTTCATTGTTCTCAGCTAAGATGGGAACTTTTAGATCAAGTAATGTAGGCATGTTTTAAAGTTAGTTCTTCATCTACATTGAAAATATGGAACTCGTCGGAAGAGAATGAATAAGGGGAAGCCTTCCTACTTGATTTATGCATTTTGTTAATGGTTGCAGGTTCTGCACTAGTGGACTGCCTAGTGATATCATTGTTGAAGTTGGAGAGATGTCCTTCCATCTACACAAGGTAATCTATGTATTCGCTTTGATTCCAGTCCGCGTTGCGTGTGCTTAAGGAAACAAACCCCAGGTTAAATTTGATTCAGCGTTCAAAAGTTTCCTTTCTCCTTTATTTTTCTGATGTAGCCTTGAGTATTACAACAGTGCATTTAGTTATATGCTTCATTTACCTAAATCTTTTACCTTTCATGGCTGCAGTTCCCTCTGCTATCGAGAAGCGGGGTAATGGAAAGAATGATAGCTGAAGCAGCTGAAAAACAGGAGGAAGGAGGTGTAATAACTATTCCTAACGTTCCTGGGGGTGCCAAAACATTTGAACTGGTTGCCAAGTTCTGCTACGGGGTCAAAATTGAATGTACACCCTCAAATGTTGTCTACCTCCGCTGTGCAGCTGAGCGTCTAGAAATGACTGAGGAGTATGGGGAGGGTAATCTCATTTCTCAGACTGAGGCCTTTCTGAATCAAGTGGTCCTCAAAAGCTGGAAGGACTCTCTGACGGCGCTACAGACATGTGATGATGATATACTTCCCCATGCAGATGAACTCCATATCACTAAAAGATGTATCGAGTCACTTGCTGTTAAGGCATGCACTGACCCAAGTTTATTTGGGTGGCCAATTACAGAGCATGGAGGACCTATGCAAAGTCCTGGTGGCAGTGTTTTGTGGAATGGCATAAGTACGGGAGCTAGGCTGAAACATTCAAGTCTGGATTGGTGGTATGAGGACGCTGCAACCTTAAGCTTGCCTCTTTACAAGAGGTTAATTTCAGCTTTGGAATCACGCGGAATCAGACCGGAAATTATTGCAGGGTCTGTAACTTCCTATGCGAAAAGGTATATTCCTGGTCTAAATCGGCGTCAAAGTTCTAGCGAATCTAGTAGTCGACTCGTGCCAGTGGCTTTGGGGACACCGTCCTCAGAAGACGGACAAAAACTTTTACTAGAAGAGATTGATAGGATGCTTCCAATGCAGAAGAACCTAGTTCCGACCAAGTTGCTTTTTGGGCTATTGCGTACATCCATGATTCTTCGGGTCAATCCTTCTTGCATCTGTACTTTAGAGAAAAGGGTGGGTATGCAACTTGATCAAGCCACTGTAGAAGATCTTTTGATGCCCAATTTCACTAACTCCATGGATACACTTTACAATGTTGACTGTGTCCAAAGGATTCTTGAGCACTTCCTAGCAATGGAGCAGGTCAATCATGGGGGCGCCTCACCATGTTCTATTGATGATGAACAGCTGATAGGGTCGCCCTCTATGCCACCAATTACCATGGTCGCAAAGCTGATAGATGGATACCTTGCCGAAGTAGCTCCTGATGTCAATTTGAAGCTTCCCAAGTTTCAATCCCTTGCCGGTGCAGTTCCTGATTACGCTAGACCTTTGGATGATGGCCTTTATCGTGCTATAGATATATATCTTAAGGTATGGTTTATATTACATGTTACTTTACATTGCAAGTCGTTTTGATGTCTAATTTGGCTGGCTGCATCATCTGGCCATCAAATATGTCATGTATTCTGCCTTTCTGTCTGGATCAAATATGTCATGTAACCAAGTAACAGTCACGGGGCTCGATTACGTTTGCTAATTGTTCGTAATGCTGTTAATCTCTGCAGTCACACCCATGGTTAGGAGAATCCGACCGAGAACAACTATGTCGACTGATGGACTGCCAGAAGCTTTCTTTAGAAGCCTGTACACATGCTGCACAGAATGAAAGACTACCCCTTAGAATCATTGTTCAAGTGCTCTTTTTTGAGCAGCTTCAGCTTAGAACCTCAATTGCTGGCTGTTTTCTGGTGTCAGACAATCTTGATGGATCCAGACAGTTGAGAAGTGGGATTGTTGGATCTAATGAAGGAGGTTGGGGAACAGCTGTTAGAGAGAATCAAGTTTTGAAGGTTGGGATGGATAGCATGAGGATGAGAGTGTCCGAGCTTGAGAAGGAATGCTCAAACATGCGACAGGAGATTGAGAAACTAGGCCGACCAAAGGGTTCGAGTGCGTGGGGAAATGTATCGAAGAAATTTGGATTCAAGCTGAAGTCTCAAATGTGCAGTGCTCAAGAGGGTTCAGTCAGTAACCAATATAATGGGAACAAAAAAACAGAGAAGTTGAAGAACAGCCAAGGAAAGAACAAGAAGAGAAGTCCTGCAATTTCAAATGAGTAGAAAAAGTCTTTATTTGTTCCCCAATGTCTTTATTGCTAGTGGTGTTGCTGCTTGTTGTTCCAAAAGAAGAATACAAAAGACACAAGAGACAACCATTGCTTGCCCATTTCTTACATTTGTTGCAAAGCACCATGAAAAATGCATCTCTTAATCCAAAAACAATTGTTGTCTTGAAATTGAATAAAGCAGAGTCCAGACATCTTGAGATATACAAGAGAGGCAGGAGGGGAGAATACAACAGACATCTTGAGATATACAAGAGAACACAAACGATATACATTTGAATCTGGACAACCAACCCAGTGACCACTGCTCTAAACAACAATGAGCATGATGAAGCTTTATATGTTATGAACTAATTAAATTGTGGAAGAAAACATTAAGATGAATGACTCGGTTTGATAAGAATTGGCTATATTTTCTTCTTTGTTTCTGGCCTTTTTAGTACAGCAACGCAGCATTTCATGCATCTATTTTGAGGAGAGTGTTAAGAGATGTACTGTTGAATCTTTGAGCAAAGCCTCTGATCACTAGGACGATAACATCTCGGAGGTGTCGGGAATGCACTATCAAGTCAACCTCATTTTCACTGTCGACTACGATTCTAAGCCGATGTTGACCACTTCTAAAAAGTTCAACCTGTTAAATCATTGGGCACATCAGAAAATATTACAGATAGTCTAAATTTTCTTTTGCAACCATTGAGATGTCAAATCATTGGGCTCAAGAACGTTTATTATAGCTAGAGACGCTTACATGAAATGGAGGCGCATAAGTTCCACGAATTTCAGTGGTCGGAAAAGATGTCTTTGAACCTGGCTTTACGACCTTCACTCTTTTCTTGTTGATTTCCAGAATTCTTCTCTCGAAGCTTCCAACAATAGAAATCTGGGAGGATATCATAAAATGGTTAGTTCGTTTTCCATCTATATACCAAAAAACGATCCACGATATAAATGTGGTACGAAAAAGCGGGCGCACCTTCTTCTGAGCACGATCCTTGTCGTACAATACCTGTTTCAAAAGTGTTGAGCAACAAATCGAAGGAAAAACGAGTTAAAACAATAAGACAGAGAGGCAAAAGGCAAGTCCAGCATTATTCCTTTGATGAGCAACAACGGCTTACCGCAGATTGTTAACGTAACAAAAAATGAAAATTAAATACGTAAAAGATTTTGAGTTCGTACCTCGAACTTTACAGAACCAAGATCAAGCTTTTGCTTCACTTCCTTAACAACATCAGGCTCTGAGAAAATACACTTCAATCAAGTTCTTTCACAGGGGAGGAAGAGTAGGAATATCATTTGAATGATATAACAGATGGCTTTGGATATCATTTCAAGAGTTCAGTGAGATAAATCAAAACCATCAAAGACGAATGTCTTCAACAAGTTAATATCTATGCTGCACTGAGCGATATCATATTTGGGAATACACACCCCTTTGCAGTTCTTGAGGATGAAAAGTTTCATTTCCTAACAAGCTTTTGGTATCCTATACTATTTAATCAAGTACAAGAGCTTAGAATGGGATGAGATTTTGTCTTACCAACAGCAATTGACTCGGTAGACGCTGAGACAGGTTCACCCTCAATACCGTCTTCTCTCACAGGAGTATAAATGGCAACCAACCTATAGCCCACGTCATCAACATTAGCTTCGTACATCCTGCCCGTCTCTCCTGGAGTTTCACGAGATCAGACAATTCAAAATCACAATAGTAGTCCATGTAAGCACCTCATGTTGTTAATACATAGGGAACCATATAGAGTGTTACGAATATATCGAAAAGATCAATTTTTTCCCCTAATCTATCATATAAAGCTCATGATGCTGCAGCTTACTCATTATGCTCTTATTCAATGTGACAGGAATTAATATTGTTGTTTATACAAAATACAGGCAAATATCATTCAAAAGAATGTATAATACCTGGTATGGAGATAAGATCAGGGCTCCCAACCATGGACCTAAGCCACTGAATTCTACTCTTTCCTTCTTTTCCTCCACTGTAAACGCCACGAACAGCATATAAATTGGTATGAAAACCTCTGCCCTCTATCTCCAGCTTATCGATCTTAGGAACTCCTGTACCGAAAAAAGATTTAAAAAATAGAAGGCAGTGAAAGTAGTAGTAAGGAAATTTTTTAAGATTTAAAAAATATGACCTGGCAACACTGGTGAAGTCTCAGCATAGGTCGGCTCAGTTGATCTTCCGAACGAATCAATCACAATGCACTCACATCTCAAACAATGACCAATGTCCTCGAGACGGACTTTGTAAGAACAAGAACGCTGTGTAGGTAAGAGCTCAAAAGACTCGGTATCTCCTGCTTCAGCTGAAATGAACCTGTTTATGTGGCATTCAGAATAAAGTCTCAAAGTAATGAACCATTGCATGTTGAACGCCAAAATTTTTATGCAACTGATATGCTAGAACGTGAAACATCGTGCACTAAATTTGGTAGATTCATAATCCTATTCATCAGAACGTATACCCATACTCCGATGGATGGAATGACAGTAAACAGACATTCGGTTTTGATGAACCAATGGTAAAAAAGACAAATATTTTAGCAACCAAAGAAGTCATTTACAAGAATTTAAGAAGCACATAAGCACAGTATGAATGTATGATACAATACCATTGGTATAACACTTCTTTTATGTACTTATTCCAGACACATTGCTGATGGTCACTCTTCGGGATCACTTCGACTGCAGTGAGGACTTCACCTTCAATTGCCTTTCCAGTGAGAGCAAGCATTTCCACTTTAGGAAGCTCTATAGATCAACAATAAGTGAAAGTTTAAAAATAAAACATGAAAAGCTTCATATAAGAAAAATAATTAGAAATAAAAGTTCCCAGCAGATTGAAAAAATTATTACCAGGGAGAATAATGTCTGTTGGATCAGACAACACGAGTTCTCCAACAACAGAATCTGAACGAACTGGTGTGTATCTGTAGGATATTTGTTACAAAAGTGAGCTAGTTAGAGCATCTTATCTGATGGCTTGGCAGCCGAGAGAACTTCGTAACAAGTCGATGTAAAAATATACCACATGATTCGACTTACAAGAACAACTGAACTGAAAATTCTACCTTTCTTCGAATATATTATATTGTTCAAACTTTCGATTGATTTAATTGAAGAATCATACGAAACAAGAAAACAGATGCACATGTCAAAAGATATTAACAAGGAGTCTCCATTGAAATTCTTGCTGTTGGCTTCTTAGTTTCGGATTTGCCTTTTGGTGGCTGCTTAAAAAAAGAAAACGACCACGTGCAGGAAAACAATTGGACATTACATTTAGAGAGAACAAAAGGTATAATTACCCAAATAACAGACGGCAATTATAATCAGCTTCAGTGACTTCATAGGTCCTAGAGGTGGCCCCTTTAATGAGAATGATTGTGCCATCATTTGTCTCCTGATACCAACTAAAAAGGCTTGATCCCTCATGACCACCAAAATATTTGCCTTCCCCAGAATAAATACCAAAAGACAATTCTTTGACACAAACCCCAGAAACCACTGGTAAGGCTGCCACAGGATTTAATATCAATTAGTTAACAAATTAAAATCCCACATGTTACTGTGAAGGATTCAAAGATTTATAGCCATAACCGTACCTGGGGTTACAGGTGAACTTGAAATTGCAACTAATGGCTTTCCACATTTGCCATCAACACGTTCGGGAAGCCAATACAAGGACAAATATGTCCCCACGTCATCAAGAGACAGAGCATACGTTCTGGTACAGTACGTATACCATTCAATCCATTTATTTATGTAGTGCACTTAGTTTAATGAATTGAAAATCAAAACCAGCCTTACAGCGTTCTATCACATATGGGGGCATCTTCACAAGAATTCGACAAGTCCCGTAGTTCAGATTCTTCCAGCTTATGCGTCGTCCTGTACCAGACATATTGTCCAGCACCTTCATGCCCACCGAAATACAACTTGATTGGAACTACCTCCTGGCCCTCACAGCAATCTGGTATCTCGAGTTTTAGTCCCATTGGTTCCCCTACAACATCGAAAAGGGGTTCAGTTACAAAATATATGAATCAAAATATGAATTCTAAAATTTCATACAAATCATCTAGTAAAGACAAGAAAATTTGTTTCCAATTTCCATCTATCTTATTTTCTCTCGACTTCTCGTGAGCCAACCTAAATTTGTTTCCAATTCCAAGCATAATATCATTCTCAATGCTAATTTTCTTCATTCTAATTCCAGTTCTACAAAAGTTTATATGAGATATCACCTTGGCACAAACATCATGAAGGTAAAGCAGGATTGCAAATCTTCCAAAAAGAACGAGGCAGCAATCCTAATAAATGGATATAAATTACCTGGGGCAATTGCATCGGATGTCATGCTTCTTGGGTTTCCTTTCATTCCATCATCTCGTACCGGAGTGTAAACAAGTTCAATACGGCTTCCAACATCATCCAAAGTTAAATCCAGAAACTCTGTTATATAAGAAAATTTAATGAGAATTTAAGGAAAGAAGAAAATAAAACCAATCAGATAACTCAACAAGATCTCACCATCTTTCCCGAGTTTCTCCTTCGTTCCATTATTATTAACCCTAAACCATTCATGATGGCAATCTCCTCTCGCCCTGCATTGAAAGAACAAGTAAGCAAAAGAAAAGACTTGGCATCAAGAACAAAAGTGTATTCTCAGAATCACACCCCCCACTATAAGCTGCATTAAAGCTCAAACGCTGGCCCTCTACCAGTAATCCATCAATTTCCAAAGACTGGCAAATGGGAGGACCTGCATTATGAATATCACACATACATATAAGAAGCTTCAACTAAAAAATAAACAAACACAATTATTAGTCAAACAACAAATATATCAACTTTATTTAAATTTAAATGATCCAGATAAATTAAAAACTGGCATTTAACAATCTGAGTTAGAACTTATACAACTATAACAAGCTGAACTACAAGAATTTGCCGACTGTTTGAGGAGTTAAAGTGAAACAGAGCTCCTCCTAAAATTTTCCCATGTGAAGATGAAAAGAACTATATTTACCTGGCACTATAGGTCCAATTTGTTCAGAAGTAACAATAGGACCACGAGCCCAGTCGTTTCTTACAGGCTCACAAGAAACAGAAATTAAATAGCCAATGTCATCAACTGATAGCATGTACGTAGCAGAAGTTGCACCCCTAACTTCATTCTGAGTCCCGTCACTGCTAGTCTGTACCAAAAAATATACTCTAAGAAATAGAATGGTGTGCACATTGCAACAAGTAAATAAATAAATCAAAACGAGTTTCATGGTATAAAAGACTTAAATTACTAGATTTGACTGGCTAGGTCTGTTTTTATTTTTAGCTGTTTCAAAATGACCGAATCTTGTTTGGTACTAGTCAAAGTAACCCTGAAACTTTTCGATACAAGGTTACAACAATATAGATGTTAAGGTTGAAGAAAGTACTCGAAACCACCGAAAAACTGATTCGCCCTCATCACCACCCCAGTAACTTTTGTCAACACTAAGAACCGTTCCTTCAACAACACTTCCAACAATCTGCAGAGAAAGCAATCTCGGGCTACCTGGTCATCAAAAACCAACCAATTTTTATAGCTTTCAAGAAAGTAGAAATAGACAATGAAAAGACAGAACTCATTATTTACCTGAACTACAAAGGTTGCTTGCAGCATAGGAAAAATAAATGTTTGATACCAATAAAAGACATCAACTTGTCGGATGTAGGCAATGTTGTAACCTTTGTCTCCTTGTTAGTTTTTTTTTTTGAGGTTTACTTATCTTATTGTGGATTCATTCTTACTATAAAAAAAGCTAAAAGAACAGAAGGCATATTCACATTTTAAACTATACATCATAGAGAATTATGATCAAAGTAAACATTTTTAATAAATGGACAATGCACTAGGATAACAATTGGATAACTGCTATCAAAAGCCAGCAAAAAGGAAATTACCAGGACGAATTCGCTCTTGAGCCATGCAAATTCTCGGCTCACCCACTATCCCATCATCACGGACAGGTATACATTGAAATGAAATAAATTTTCCAATTATGTCCTTGGTAAGACGATACTGAAGATGTCCGGAAACCTCAGGTATTAGAGTGCCAGAGTCATTTTCAATCTGCAGATTCATAGAACAGTCATGTCAACACTATGATAATCATCTAATACCATTCTTATCAAGCAAACTGATGATTACAATCATCAGACTACCTATCATTACGGTCTATCAGGCAAGCAATCAAATTAATAGGAGAGGACAAGGGATGGGTTTGGGGGAAGCAAGCAATTTTTATGTAATCGTGTACTTTTGCACTGATCCTAAATCAGTATTAAAATTTTACCCCGGGAACTAGCAGTAGCTTGAAAGAAATCCCTTAAGTGAGGTTTTACAATGTAACAATTAGCATTAGCAAGATGGTCTGTGAGGATCAGTACAATAAATTATTATTATTGCATACCTCATGAAGATACCATCTGTAAATACTTTTTCCTTCATGACCCCCAACATAACCATATGATGCCGTTAATATCCCGCCTTCAGTGTAATCACCAGTAATGGACAAGAAGTTTAAGCTCGGAGGAAGAGCTGCATGAAAGGAAATTAATTAGGAGATATATCTAAAATGACATTGTCCTGAAGCTGAAGAAGATACAGGTGTACTATCTTAAACTGCAATGCTTATAGGACATGTATTTGCATACATTGATTTCATTGATTATTTTATTTCATCAATCAATAAAACAGTTTCCTATAAATATATATATATATATATATATATATATATATATATATATATATATATATATGTAAATATGTATATGTCTATAAAGTTAATCCTAAAAAAATATTTACAATTTTAAAGCACATCAAGGTCATAAAATTATACTATTTGACCATATGAATTAAACCCACTCCTTGATTAATTACAATTTCAATAAATCCAAACACACACAAAAACGAAGTAAGAACTTACTATCAACTGGACCATCTGATATTGCATAACTTGGTTCCCCAGATTCACCATCTGGAGTCATTGGAGTGAATTTTGCTACAATATAGAAGCCAACAGCACCAAGAGGTATGCGAAATGCCTAGACAGACATCAAACTTGAGGGTAGAAAAGGCCAAGAAAATTGCATAAGATGAAACTGACAACTAGATCAATTAAGCCATTTACCTTAGCAATCTTGGATGTGCTCAATGCCTCAAGACCCTCAAAACTTTCCAATAGTGAAGAACTTGTTTTAAACCATTGTACTCGACTAGAGCCTTCACTTCCTCCGGTAACAGTACCAGTTACAGTAATCTTACTGTTCTCTCTTATATCTCCAACTATCTTCACGTTTGTGACCTTTGGAGGAGCTGAAAATGGGAAATAGAAATGGAAAGAGAGGAATATACCCAAGCAAATTAACATTCAACTTTATATGTTTTAAGAAAATCTCTTTATAAGTTAACATTTCCAGTATATAGGAAAGAATGGATAGTATGTATATATAAAATAACCTTATGCACTTACTTGCACAGATAATAGATAGAAACTTAAATGAATGGATGCATTTTAAAACAAAAGAAGAAAAGCATAATAGACAAAAACACAACACCTAAGAGATATGAGAACAACATGAACATAACAAGATGATATTTGATTTTTTGGCTTTTTATGAGAAACCAAACTTTCAGAGAGCAAAATGGAAAATCTATGTTGCCAAGTGCATCATTTAACGTAATTTAAAATCCTAAATTTTATGTTGAAGGACATTACTAGAAATTCATAGATCTCAAAACTGAAACTAGTCAAATTACCTGGTTTAACTACATTAGATGTCACTGACATAGATTCACCTTCTTGCCCTAAAAGACATCAAATAAGATTACCAATTATTCTCATAGCAACCAAATTTATAATATAAGACCAACTATTATAAACAAAATTGCAAGAGGCAAACCCTCCAAATTGACAGGCACGTATGCAAAGGTTAATTGCCGCCCAACATCTTCTTTATTCAAGGTATATTCACATGTACCAGAAGACACCAAAACAAATTCGCTGCAAAAAAATAAAGAAAATTTTAATAATAGGATATAAGAAAACATAGACAAATAACATTTTGAAGTAAAAGTTGTCTATTTCTTATCAAAAAAAAAAAACTATGTAATAGATCAGGTTGATAAAGTTCACAGATGCAAATCTGTAGACCTTTAGTACTTTGCTTCTATGGGAGTTTGTATCCTAGAACTTTAACTTCCTTTTTTTCATCAAATAATGAAAATTTTGTTTCTTATTATTAAAAAAAAACTGTATTTATTACTCACCCAGTGTTCCGGTTCTCATACAACCATTCAAACTTGCTTGGACCTTCTCTTCCTCCAAAGTAATCACCAACTCCCTTGATAGTAGTTCCTTCAACAACATCACCTACTATTCGAACGTTACTGACTGATGGGGGAGCTGCATCAGAGGTCATGTTTAGCTCCATTTCTAATGCTTTTTAAACAAATAAATAAACATAATAATAATAATTTACTCTAAGAGCTAAGAACTAATTAATTTTATAACATCCTTTTGAGTTGCTATTTCATTTATTTGTTCATTCCAGTAGAACTTATATAGCTAGGACTGAGAAAAAATCTATGCAGTTATTCAACCACATACCAGCTTTGATGAAATCAGTGTACTTGTATTGAGGTTCGCCTTTGGCACCTTCTACTGTAACGGGTGTGTACATGAAAACCAAACTTGAATCAATATCATCTACTGTCAAGCAATATTCCTCGTCTTCTGCTCCAACAATAACAACAGGGGGACTGTTCCATTTTCTCCTTAACCAACTGAGGATGTAAAGATAGTTTCAGAAAAAGACCATTTTTATATGTATAATAATAGCTACTGTGTGTATGTGGGGGAGGATAAGCTTAACAACCTTGCTTTTCAATGTTTTGAAAGTTAGTTGGGTAGTTTGATTATCAATATTCAGGAAGGTTTCTGTACTTTTAAGATAAAAAGATGATTTGTTTGTCATTTTATATTTAGGGGTCGGTTAAAGCTACCTCACAATAAGGTTTTGTATGTTTGTTAGGTTGAAAAGTTCTCTATAGTTATTTGAAGCTATCCTTTCAAAGCTTTTAGTCTCCCTTACAGGGTTAGCAGCCTTTACATAAATTTCTATTTCCCGTAGTGTCGAAGTGAAAGCTTTATGATTGTTTTTTTAAGTAAGCAAGCTTGCTATGATCACTCAGGCTAAAGCTTTTTCAAATGTGGCTAAACCGTTCCTTCGAAGGTTCAAAGGTTTTTTGACCTTCTTGGAGGAAAAGATTTCTATGGCTTTGTGCCTATGATCCATAATTATGGTTTTCGTTTTGGGTTTGATAGATCTTATATTTTACCATTTTGCTTCTTTATATATACTCCTGAGGTATACATAACCTTGCTCACACACTTTCACAATCTCCTTCTCAAGAAATAAGAGAATAAGCTCAACTTTTGTATTTGAACAAGAACAAAAAATGAAGTTAATAGAACTGTTCTCTGGCTGCGACTAATACCTATCCCATAAAAACCCACAACAACTTGTTCACTGATGATGACAAAAAAAATTAAACTTTTCATTGAAGAAATGAAAAGAGATTAATGCTCAAAAGATTCACTCTAATTATAATTTTGTAATTTAACCTAGAACAATTAACATATGGACTGGCCATTGAAAATTTTGAAGGCTTCCATTTTCATCATGATGACAACAGCCTATTAGAATACACAACCGTTTCAATTAAATCTTACCTAGCAACACTTTTCCCAGGAGATCCTCCACACCATGCCACGACAGCTGAGCCTTTGATAATATTACCCTCCACAAGCTCCCCATGCACTTCAAGGTTTACAACCTTCGGAATTTTGCTTCCTTAAAATAAATTTTTTTTTAAAAATGATTGGATAATGTCACTACATAAGCAGCTCATAAGTAAGTATATATATATATAGTTCAAGTAACCTGGAGAGAAATTACAAAAGAATATGGAGGAAGAGCTCATAGTTGCCACCCCAGCCCTAGCATTGTGTGCTTTTTACTTTTATGGTTCTTTATCATTAAGGTGTTGAATTGTTTAAGTAAGCATCTATCTCATTGCTTTAAATTTCCAAAGGTATTCATGGAAGAAGATTTTCATCCAACTATAATTCCAATTTTTAGGGTAAACTAATGATAAGTCTAAAATTTCTTCCATTTTAAGACAACATTAGCCCACTCCACAAATTTGTTTGGTTTTCATTAATGAGCATTGGGAAGAAAATTGTAATCGTTTCTAAGATCTCGATTTTGTATTTTCTTTCTTTTGCTTTAACTCCCTTCAGGAGTTTGTAAGCCTGGAACATTTTTTCTTTTTCATTATACCAATGAGAAGTTGTTTCTTGTTCAAAAAAAATATATACGGGACCCTAAAAACATATAGCAAGGGAGCATCCAAACTCACCCATCTGTTTCCTAACAAAACAATCATAGTTACCTGGGGCAACTGGAGACGATACAGCAAAAATGGAATTATACTTTGTATCTCCAAGGATGGGAGTGCACTCTACTTTTAACACTTTACCAATATCTTCATGCTTTGGCCAATAAACCTTCCCAAACATCAGCAGCATGACATAAGAATGATGTATGGACCTTCCGGTTAATCATAAGGATAAAACAGAAAAATAAATCCCTGCAGGGTCTTTTACCTCAGCTGTAGCATCTGGTATAGCAACAAAATTCGTAGCTATTCTCTCCCCAATAAACCATTGATATGTTAACACTAATTCTTGGTTACTTGAGTTTTCTTCTGGGTCATACGAGAAATGACAGCGACAAGTATCTTCTTCAAATGGTCGATCAACAGAAGCTTCCTTCAGCAAGTACCCAGGGGGAGAATGATCTTTCCATTTCTCAAGAAGAAAGCGAAAAGTTGAATCTGATCATTTAAGGCATACATTTTAGAAGTAGCATTAATCAACAAAGATCAAAGGACCTGCTTAGCATTAGTTTATGCCAACTCCATCCATGCAAAAAACAATCAAATAATACAATGGCGCGACTTTTTCTCTTTAGATTTACACATTTTATTTATATATAAATTAAGTAAAACTTGATGAATAGACGAACAAAGGGATTTTCTTTTTCTTTTTCTTTTTTGTTGCCTCTCTGATCTTTCAACAATATCCAGTGAACTCTGGGGGAAAAATCAGGGTGAAATAGCTTCGTAAAAGCATAATAGTAAAGACCTGCTGCAAGATCTGGACGGCAAAACTCCCAACCATCTCTAATGCATAGGCCGGTATGTGCAGGATATCGCTTAGCCAATACAACCTCCTCTCGAGAAAGATCTGTCCAAAAAATTTCAAAAATAAAAGATAAAAGCTAATAAACACTTATACAACTCAAGTTTTAGTTGAAAAATAGGAAGTCGGATCCAGAGGTCTTTAGCTGGAATGTAAACTACCGATTGAAAAGGAGAGGGCCAACAATTCCAATATAGATAGCTGAAAAATAAATTTTAATTAGGTTACCTCTATCATTAAATTTTTTTAAAGTAGGTCCAACCAACAAGATGGAAGCTGCTTCCAGATGTGTGATTTTAAGTATAGGATTCTCCTCTACACGCAAATGCTGCATCATAAAAAAATTATCTGGAGTTAGTGGACAAACGATCTTTAACATTGCCTCTATACAGAGGCTTTACAAAAAATAAAAACAATAACGAACTTTAACATGAATTCATAGAAGAGTTAATTTACAGTTTCAAGAGTTTATAAGTATGCCATTTTATCTCGCATGCAAACCTTTTGAGCCTATATGTGCATAGCAGTCTTGAGTGGTTAAATTGAGGCCACTTATATATTTATGTAAACCTATATAGATAGATACAAACCTCCAGCGCAGGTAAATGAGGAAAACCCTTGAGAGTCGAAATTCTGTTTTTGCTGGCAGCTAGTACCTGCATAAATTTTTGAAGCAACCCTTGAATTAAAAGAGAGAGAGAGAGAGAGAGAGAGAGAGAGAGAGAGAGTTCAGTATGAGCTTCTGACAAAAGAAAAACTTTTAGATGGATAAAAACCTGAAGTCGAGGCTGACTTGCCATTGAAAGTGACTTCAACTTATTTTGGGCAACGGAGAGAAACTATAGAACAATAAGATGGCAAAGAAGCATAAATAACGAAGAAAAAGAGCAAGAATGTCAGACGGCTTGCTAATGAAAACTGGGGGTGGGGAGTGTTTTTTTTCAACTTTTACCTCCAAATTTGGTAGCTGCGGAAGACTCGCTAATGAGGTTATTTGATTACCAGCCAGATAAAGTTGCTAAAACCATTAAAAAAAACAAAAAAAAACATTTAGGAAAAATAGTTAATCTGTCATGCGACAAATGTTCTTCATTTTTCATGCTAGGTAACGAAAAAAAAAACATGCAAGTTACCTGAAGAGCTTTGCAATTATCCAGAGGCTCAAATCCAGGTCCTTTAAAATCATTGAAACTCAAGTCGAGAACCTGGAAAGAAAGGGGAAAAGGAGAAACTTAACACATTAAAACTAAAACAAAAAAGTCAGTTGAAACTTTATGAGCATAGGACAATGTTGCCAAGTTTCAGAACTGCTATATTGATTAATTGTGTTTAGTTCGACACCCATAAGAAATACACCTCAAAAGAAATAAATATAGATATTAAGAAATGACAAACCTTGACTCTCTTTAGTATCTCTACTCCTTCCAAGGTTGACAACAGGTTGTCCCTCAGATAAACGAACTACGAAAAACAATATCAGTAAATCAAATCATACACTTAAAATTACCAGTGAAGCAAGCTTGAAGAAATTGGTTATAGTGATGGAAGATGAGAAGATACAATAACCGACAGTCTAGAGAGAGAGGAACAAAAATGCTCATATCTTCCCCTGAAGATACATTTATGTCGAGTCAAATAGGAACCTACTGGGTAATCGTTTTAATTACAGCTCTTCTATTCCTTTTCAGTGAAGTTATTTCTAAGGTGTAGGATAGCATGGAAAGATGTCATGATCCCTTGCACCTCCATAGAGAGAAACATATGCATGCCAACTACTCTATTGATCAAAAAGTGGGCTTCACGAAAGGGAAACGACTGAAATATACCTCAGCATTATTAATCAGTTCAACGGAAAATAAGGAAAAGACAACGAGAGCTCGACACTCTCCTGTGTCAAGAGCTATCTGCTACCATCCTTTACACGCAGTTTTTACAAATGGAGTATGTCAAGAATATGCAAGGCTTACCTCTAAATTAGGCGACAAATTCAACCCACTAGCATTGAGACTGCGGACTCTATGGCCCCTGAGATCCAACCTCTGGTGCATAACATCAAAACAAATTTAATAATGGTATTTTCACATCCATGATTGCTAACAAGCATAAACTTAGACAAAACAACAGTAACAGTCTTCAGAAAATGGATGAAACATCATACAAACAGTCATTGGTCACTAGTCAATCCTCCATGGCATGCCAAGAAAAAAGATGTCATTGTTTTTTTTTTAAACCAAAAATTAGAAGAACCAATCAAAACAGAGGGCGGTGATAGAAATGTAGAATTTTCCAAAAGAAAGCATCTGTTTGTTGTTCTGCACAAATATGCGCTGTATGGAAATTGTCTTCCAGTGCCTTAGACAATAAAATGTTTCAGGTTTTACAAATACCCTTCAAAGCCTTAGGGTTCAAGCCTTCAAGTAGAAAACTTGTTCATAAAAACTCTTATTTTTGACAAAGTTTCTTACCAAATCATCACCCGGTTTTATTTCCACCTGAGGAAGAACAACAAAACGAGAATCTCTGCTTTCAGGGGTTCTACTGGCCTTTCTTTGTCCCGATAATCTAGAATTCTTTTCAAGGGGTGTGGTGGATGAAGATGCAGATCTTGATCCACTTGAAACTGCAGGGGATCGAGCTGATGGAGAGGAAACCTTTGAGACTGTCTTTCTAGCTACACTGCTACTACTGGCGCTGCTGTCCAGGGAAGTGGAGGTGAGCCTTCTTGAGATTAAAGAAGATGAGGAGATTGATGGTGTTGACTTAATTGTAGACTTCTTAGGACCATCTTTACCGGTTTCTTTTCCAAGTGTATCAGATGGGTTCAAGGATTTCAAACTCCTGCCTGCTGATGAAATTGGGACAGATTTTCTAGTCTCAGGTACGCTACTTCGAGGTGAATTCTTGGAAACAACTGAAGACAATGAGCTTCTTTTAAGTTCTGGGAGAGAACGCCTTGTTGGTTCAGATGCTGGAGTCCTTACGGCTGCAGCCTTGCTGACATTGTTTGGCTTTCTTGAGGAAGATGCAGGAGAATTCTCCGGCAACCCTCCAGTACTTTTTCTTCGCGTCACCGGAACTGAATTTGTAACTTGAGAAGACACACTTGCAGTTGATTTAGTGAGATCAGAAGAGGAAACTAAAGCTGTTTTAGATTCAATGCTCCTTCTAAGTGAGCTAGGCTTCGTTGAATCTGCAGCAGAAGGCTTCCCAGATTTTATACTTCTTTTTGCACTTCCTGAAGAAATGACGGCAGGAACTTTTTGCGAATTGGGACACTTCACAACTATATCTTCACTCGGTATGGGAACTGGACCTGACTGAGACGTGGAATCGTCTAGTTTTGCTTCCACAGGTTGGTCTACGGAACCCTCCATTAGCGTTAAATCGAGCAAAATTCTATCAAAATGGCAGGTTGGTCAAACGTGGCAAGAGGCCATTGTTTTCTTATTATGCTCACCAGTTGAATTCGATTGAAACAAGCCAAGCTTCAATTCTTCTCAGTTCTTCAAAAAAAAAAAAAACACCAAATAACAACTAAAACTCAGCTGCACCAAGCTCACTAAAGCCGTCAAAAAAATTTCTCTACATTCCAATCCAGCAACTCATAGCGACTTTCTTCAGCTCAACGACAAGAACCACGCTGCAAAATTCAAAATTAAACACCGAGCACAGTACTCGAGAACCGAACACCACACTTGGATCCTGCACAAATGAAGTTTCAAAGCCGAAAACCGGTCAAGCAAAGTGAAAAGTAGCAACAAAATGGCTCCAGCATAGAGACAAGAAACCAACAAAGAAACAATGGAAGCTCAAAATGCAGAAGAAACAATGGAAGCTCAAAATGCAGCTCACAGAACAGAGCATAAAGTGAGAGCAAACTTACCAAAACAGACAATGGGTTAGAAATATCCGAAGCAGAAAAACAAGTCTAGGGTTTTGATTAGACGAAGAGAAAGCTTAGAAATTTTCGCAGAGTGACACCACAAAAAGCAAAAGCAGGAGAGGGAGAGGGAGAGAGAGAGATGGAGGGAGAGAGTGGAGCAACCAATAAGCCAAAAGAGGGAAGCAGCTGGCTGGGGCCACTGTCGGATTATTTGAATAAATATTTCAAAATAATTAAAAAATTGTTTTTGGAATTTGGAAACTTGTACCTCAATTCATTTTGGCGGAAACCATTTTAATTTTTAAAGATGACAAACAAAATATAAAAGGATTGAGCCGAGCTGAGCTGAGCGAACTCGGACGAGTTTGAGTCCATAAAGTCAGCATTATATCACATTCAGCCTCTTTTTTTTTTCATTTTTATTTATTTTTTCTTTCTCAACATGTGGTTTGAAAAGATACCAAAAGTTTGATGATTTCTAATCAATTTTTTATATAACCCTTTTTCTTTTTTTCTTTTTCTTTTTCTTTTTTTTGAAGTACAATTCATATAAAAGTTTTTAGCTCGATTGAAAAATATTTTTTTTAAAGTACATCTGTTGGGCATATTTATATTTTTAGCTCTTAAAAATACATTTTAATATTTTTTTAATAATAAAAATAATTCTTAAAATAATAAATAAATAAAAGTATTTAATTAGAGCTTTCTTTTCAAGTGAGAAGGCTGTTAAAGGGGAGAATAAAGGGAAGAACAGGGTGCTTTCTGCAATTATTTTTTATACATAAACTTCTTTATATTCCATAAATGTCATTATTATACTGACTTATTTTAAAGCATCATTTCTAAGAACCTCACATTATTAGTAATAAATATTGTATTGAAAATTAAAAAGACTAGACTTCCAACCGCTACATAATTTTAGGGTTGACACGGCACAATAAATATAATTATTCAAAAAATTAAACATAAATATTCAAAATACTTTATCAGTTACTTTAATTTAAGCTGAGAATCATTTTACAGCACACAACTAATCATGATTGGTTTGGTTTCCCTGTCACCATGGTCTTCAGTCTCTTGCTTGTGTCGACAGAGAAGAGTTTCAAGCAACCTAAAACATTTAATGGTAACCACCTTACCTTGTGTTGCTTGCTGCAGAATCAATTACATCAAGAACTCTATATTCAGACACACGAAACAATAACTTCGAGCAAAGATAGAAGTAGAATAAATCATACGTCATTAAAACGTGACGAGTGCTAAAAAAAATTATTTAAAATGTTAGAATAATGTGACTGATAATTGTGATGAGAATTAAAGCCACCATCTAACTATGCATCAAATGGTTAGGTTAGGAGCACCTACATCAAATAATTTATGGTGTCAAACATGTTATGAGCAGCCAGTGGATCATATCAGGTCTCACTTATGGGTTACCGGCGGCGCCTTTGTCCGTGGTGTCTTGTGGTATTGTGGTTCCTACTGCTGGGTTATATATAATGCCAAATAATCCATTATACAATAAGAAACAGAAGCAGAAAAAGAACACCAACCTGCTGCATGCAATAGCTTTCAAAATGAAGAAAGTGAGGCACCAAAAAAGGTCGCACTGTGGCACCGACAGACTAAACTTGTACCCCACAAAGGAGTCTGTCATCCATATTATCAGATATAAATTATAACCTAATCCAAGTGGCTTTAACAACCTGCCATTTAATAAATAACAAGCAAATCTCGCAGATATTTTAAAGCCAATGAAGCAGACCATACAAAAAAAATATATGGAGAAGCTAGTTCTTCATTAATCATTGGCACAAGCAAGTCTTAATTATGAACATAAATGCACAGAATTCAATCATAGCAGTAAGGGAGACCTTTGGTGGTTAACATGAAGTACACTGTACTTAAGTTGCTTTGAAAAGAAGTTGATGGTATTTCGTTTTCATGTAATGCAACTTACTCACCCCTACCCTCCTATGCTAAGAATAAGCCAACACAAAATTAATCATCCCTTAGGCATAATAAGTCTAGGATTCGACATTAGTCAAATAAATGCAACATTTATCAAAGATTATAAAAGGAAATACCATATGGGGAAGATAATCATCCCCTAGGCTTCTATATTTGGATGATATGCAGTCATTTCAAAAGGCATGAATAGACAAAAGATAATCAATACCCAGCTTCAACGGCACATGCTGTGATCTTGTGCCATACATTTCCGATTTGTTCAACTCGTACTCGAATTTAATCTCACAATCATCAATATTCTGCACAATGGTTCCATAAATAGAGGTAAAGTTTGCAGGCACAAGAATTAAGATAAACCTTTATTGGGCGCCCATTAAGACCTAAAATACTAATCAATTACCCGTACAACAAATATCTAGCATCAGAACCTTCCCTTTTCATAGAGATAACGTGAGAGTGACAGACAACATGAGACCTTAACTTTTCTACAGACGGTGAGAAAGAATAATCAACCTATTATACCTTCACCTTGCCCCATTGATTGATGTACACAAGGATCTAAGAATACAATTCCCTAGCCAGCAAACATGCCCAAGGGTTCATCTACCCACGCGATCAATGCCAAAGATATATCAATCAGCATTTCATTTCCTTGGCGCTCTCGTGGCCTATTGTTACATCATTGGCTCCTGCATCATTGACTATTTCCTCACTAGTGATAGATTTTGATTTTATATTAATATTTTCTACAGATTTCGACATTTCTGAAGAACCCAAATTTTTATCATTATTGGTATGTGCTGGTACTTGTCCAACTGCAGCTTCTTTACCGACCAATGCATCTACGGACAGAGAGGGTTGTGTGGCATCTGATTCAATAACCTCTGAAATTACTGCAACTTCCCCATTTGAAAGTGTTAAGGAGGAACCTTCGTGATTTGAGGTCTCCCTCCATTCGACCCACTCAGGTGGATTATCAGTCTCGTTGGCTGCTATTTCTTTTGAATTGCTTGTTACACTGCGCGAGTGTTCTGACGTGCCCTGTGATTGTGGAGAGGATGTTGCCATGTCATCCAAATCATCATCTTCGCCAACAATAACGTCATTAGCACCATCATTGACGACTCCAGTCTCTTTAATATACGGGGAAGGAGAGGCAAGAAAGCCAGTTGTACGATCACTTGCAATTAAATCATTCTCAAAAGCAAACCAATTTGAATTTGTAAAGAGAGAGCCACTGAATGAAACAGAAAAAACATCTTAATTAATTGATTGGAGGAAAATTTCAGGGCATGGATATATGCCACAAAATAAGGTCTACTAAACTTGATTACTTGACCAACTTTAACTAATACATCAAATGACTAGAATATTGATGCTACGAGAAGCAAAAGAAAGAGGAGAAACTTTAAAATCAGGCTCAAAATGTTTTCACAAAATAAATGAGTTCGGACATTATTTTGAAAAGAAATTAAAACAATGCTAAAATCCTAACAAAGAGAGATTTTTGTGCTGGCCTCAACAACAACCCACCAACTATCATCCCCAAAGTGTTTTCACAAACTGGTCGTTTTATCCCGTTTCCACCAATGTCCTTTTGTTCTCCAACCCTTCCCTCCCCTTTAAACCGACCTTCTACCCCTCTCTTCTTTGGTTTCATTTCATCTCCTGGTTTTGCCTTTTCATTTTTCAATGTTTATTTTTCCTTGGTACAAATGTCAACCCTTAATCGTTATTCATCAATGCATCAGTGAAAAAGATTGGTTACCATCACATTAGATATCTTAGTATGTAAGTCAACTCATTTTTCTGGGAAAAAACTAAAAACCTACAGAATTACTATAGTTTACAAGAAACAGAAGCACTCCATGCCAATACTCTATTGATCCTGAGCAGAATGAGGCCATTTCCACAAATGTAACGCAATAGTTCTAGATTCACGGTAACTATATGTTAAAGAAGAAAAATTATTACGGCGATTGGATTTACCTACCTTTCCTGGTCATCACCAAGACGCAGAGAGGATATAACAACTTCAGCAGATTCATCATCGAAGTAAACATCCTGCAAAAGCTTTACATCAGGAAACACATCTACATTCAAATGACAACTCCAAGACTATCCCACAAGAAAAATATGAACATTAGCCAATCCAATGCAAATATCTGGAAATATCTAGCCCATATATTCTAAATCAAAGTCTTTATGAGGACATTTATGTAGACACACACATATATTCAAAATCAACAATTATTATAAGCTGAACCTTAGGCTAATCATGGCCAATACATACAGCAAATTCTAACAAAGCCTTCCACCAAGTTATCATGACATGACAAGAACATAATAGTTGATTCATGATGGTCTTTTATAAATATGCAAGTGATTAAATTTAAAAAATCCTCGCACCATAGCAAGCAGCAGAAGGGGATGTAATGAACTCTGCTTGGGAGGAAAGAAATTAAACATGGTACTTTTTCAAGGGATAAATAAACACAATTTAAAATGCACTGATGCAAGTTCATTTAGAAGATTAGCTTTCCCAATCTAAAAGTAAAGGTGAATTATTGTTGCCATACCTCATCGTCACGTTCAAGTGATCCATGAGCCTGAAGAGTAAGAAAAGAATTGATGAACAAGCAATTTAATAAAAACTATATTTAAGTTCATTTAATCTAATAATTTGTACGGTTCAACTAGAAGCATAAATGCTTTGAAGATTTATTACAGGATACAAAACAATCACGTGAGAGCATCCAATTAACTTCTCATCAGGAATCAAATATTAATATTCTCTCATATGCTTCAACTCGAAAAGTGTGGATTATCTGAAAAAGAGCATCTTCTCATCATCCATTTTCTTTGCAATTTCATTTATCAGCTTCACTCCGGATTAAAATTTGACAAGAGGAAACATGCACTACTCACATCCTATTTATTATCTTGCAACTGAGAACTCGGAATGAATTCCCTATCATATTAGAAGTACAGGCAAGAGTAGTACAAAATAGTTCAGTACCTCATCCATATCATCATTGCTGTAAATGCCATGTCGAAAAGCCTGGCTCAAATTATTTGCTAGAGCTGCAACATCGTAGTCTCTTTCCTGGTAATCGTCTTCATCACTATCCCTACTTCGATCCTGCAGTCCTGTTGGGCGCCTATTGGAAGTAATCATTTCATATTAAGCTAGAAAGTTCAATGTTAAGCGCATAAATATAACTCAACATCATGGTGACATTAACTCAAATAATAGAAGATATTTTTTGTTTTTGTTAAATTACAAATTTAGCACTTAAATTAGAGGTTTGTGTCTATTTGGTCTTTCGACTTTTGAATTTTTTAAATTTTACGGTTCTTCTAGACACAATTAAAATTTTAGGGTTCCATCAGACAAAATTCAACTTTATAGCTAATAGAACACTTTATTTTTCAAATTTTCAAATTTATCAAGGAATTATTAGCCTTATTAGATTACAAGATCGAGAGTTAGAGATCTATTAGATACTTTTAAAAGTTCAGGGGCCAAATAGATACAAACCTCAAAGTACAAAAACTAACTTGTAATATTTTAACTTGTTTTAACTCGAACAATAGAAGAATTTAAGTAAACAAATATAAATCGGACAATGATAAAATGACAAGAATAAAGCCAACATAAGATTTGAATGCAAAAATCTTAATGAAGGTTACACGTGTATCAATAGTAAAAAAATATGATGAGAAGAACACAATCAACTGGCCATTTTTAGAAACTTGTTTTCTCTCTCTCTCTCTTCAACTATTGATATCATAGCCAGTAAAGGTAAAAATGAAAAAGCTTCTTGAAAAGTCAGACAAATTATTGTTGACATCAAGATCCTGAACAAAAGCATGGTCTTTCTGAGTGCCTGAATATATTAACGAGCCTGATCTATCTTTTTCAGGAAAATACCAATTCAAAAATCAGTTAAAATTGTACTTGGTCACATATATTTGCAAATTCAGTCATTTGACGCAACAATGATTCCATGAATTCCAACAGCTCAATGTATCGATTCAAGCATATGCCAATTAAAATTCAGAAAAGAACAAAGTAATTAATTGCATATCATAATCACTTCAGTCCTTCCTTCGTGACCCATAATACTTAATCATCCTCTATTTCTTCCTCAATCTCTTCCTCACTCTCTTCCTCTTCTTCCTCAATCTCGGGTCGCCTTAAGGTGGAAACAGTTTTGATCTACATGTTGTGCTGATACTTGCAATAAAAGGAAGTGAAAAATAGCAAAGGAAAGACATACCCACACGCCCAATGGTAGACATTTTCCAATTCATTACGCTTTGAAAGGAAATTTGTTTGCCAGTCACTCCATTCCGTGCTATCCTGTAGAAAGAAACATGAGAAAATTCAAGTATTGCAGTGATGTCATTACAAATTCAAAAAATAGAACTGACCTGCAAATGTGATCGAATCTCACTGCTGTTGTTTGCCAGTTGAACAAGTTTGTTAGATATACGTGTCAAATGACCCATGTTCCCTATCCTAGGTGGTGCTTTACCTTCTGCAGAAACCGTTGGCTGAAGAACAAGTTGGAAAAATAAGAAACAGAGAGACTTTCAGGAGCAACAATTAAGGAAAAAAGAAATAATGTCCTAGGTAGATGGTTTATCATAATATTTTAGTAGGAAAGGAGAATTTTATATAGGATAATGGAGTGTCTAAAATCTTCCCGGGACTTTACAAAAATTCATTCTAATAGGAAGAGAAGGGCCCAACTGAATTGGGGTTACAACAGGAAAACATTAAAAATTATGAAAAGCCTTCAAGGAGGAACTCCACATCAAACATTAAAAATAACAGCCTCCCAAGCCTCCTCTCAATCGCTTTGTTTTTCTTGAGAAAAGCAATCATAATTTTTTGCACATATGCATAACTTCCGTAAGACCAAACATCAGCAGAAATTGGACTGTACCTTGTTCGGACCAACTGGCAAAGTGAAATGCTTTTCTGCATTCAGTATCTTCCCCACAAGATTACACTCATGAAGAACATGCTCTACAAGTGAAGAATTCTTGCTCACTAAACATGACACTACAATGTTCTCTACATGGTGATGCAGAAAGTTATTGTATGGGTACCTATTGTCATAAAGAAGCAAATGTCATTGTGGATCGATCAACAATCAAGTTGCAGTAGAAATACAGAAACTTACTCAAAGAACAAGTCCAAAATTCGATTGATTGCTCCAAGATTAATCAACTCCTCTGTTGCTTTGCCACCCACCGAAAGTAAGACCGATATGAACTCTACAATCTGGAAAAACCAATCTCAAGGAACAATCAGTGAAACATTGTCTTAATAAGAAACAAAACCTTTTATTGAAAAACATAATATGCAAGAGTAGAGATCCCAGAGAAACAAGGGTGCAACAAAAATCCCGACTAATTGGCCAAATGGTAGAAAGAGAAGACTAGCAAAATGAGGAGCAAAAAACTCAAAGAAGACAAAACAAAAACCAAGTATCCCGCAGTAAAAGAGACAGATCCTCCTTTTTCCTCCGGTAGATAATGCACCATTGCAAATTCATAACTAAGGAAGAGTTCTTATTTGAAACGCAATTTAAAGTGTTAACCTTCCAAGTAAAATTTTCTATGCAAAAAACTTCACCTTAGGAACATTGGAAATGTCATAACGGATCACCTTGCCTAATTACCCTCAATCACACCCTCCACTTCTTTCTACATAAGCCTCCTATGGATGTCCACCATTAAGAAAAAAAGGAAATGTGATAACGGATCACCTTGCCTAATTCCCCGAGTGGCAAAAATCTTACCTAGGTCTCCCAAAAATAAAAATAGAGAAATTTGTTGAACGGACACAATACCACGTCCAAGTTCTCCACTTGACTTCAAAACCCTTCTTCCCCAAAACTCTATCCAGGAAGTTTCAATCCACATGATCATAAGCTTTTGCAAATTCAATTTTAAAGATCACCCCTCCTCTTATCTCTCCCTCTAGTCTTCGATAGCTTCATTAGCAATAAGAATGTGGTCCAAAATTTGCTGACCTGCATTAAAAGCTCCCTAAGAACAGGAGACGGTACTAGGAAGGATTCTTCAATCTATCAGCTTAGTCTTAGCAATAAATGTATAAAGACGTGTTACAACGCTTATGGGTCTTAAATATTTCACCTTCTTTACCTTCTCTTTCTTTGTTAAAAGGCAAATTTACCTATGTAAATTTAAAGAAAAGAAAGAAAGCTCAAAAAGTATTTAGCCATTAACACAACACCTGACCTTGTGTTTAAAGTATAATACCATAACAACTTACTTCATATGATCTATGACGTTCACCATAAAGGTAAAAAGGGAACTCCCAGAAGTAACCTTCATCATGAGTGGAGGAAAAATCATTGATCGGGTTCTAATGGGCAAATGAGGCTTTAGAAGAATTATGGGCTAAGAAGATAGAGTCTATTAAGATTGCCTTTGAGAACACTTGCAGCAATGTACTCTGCGAGTTTTTTAATAAGATTTTGTAGAAAAAGAGATCGTGAATTCAAGTGGGGATCGTGGATTGGGAACTGCCTATTGATAAAAGGCAGACCAAAGGAGAAAAAACTTTTGCCATGAGGAAAATCAAACAGGGTGACACATCTTTTTTTTTCAACAAGAAACAAATTGTCATTCATGGATGAAAAGATACAAGATGATTGAAAAAACAACCTCCGAAAGGGAGAAAAGAAAATACAATAGGGGAAAGCAGAAGCCTCCAGAAATCAAACAAAACAAAAAAATAACCAACAAGAAAATTAGCACACAACAAAGAAACAAAAAAATAAAAAATAATTTTGTTCGTATTTCTAGTTTACAGTTTGCCAAGGACACCATCTTCATTTTTTTTAGGCATAGACGATTCTTTCCTAAAACATTTGTCAAATTTTACAAGCCTTTGAATTACCGTCAGGTCTTCATGTTAATAGGGAGAAGTGCTCTATGTCGAGATCAATTATAATGAAGGTAAACTTGGTAAATAGGCCTGTATTTCTCATGTGAATTTGTTTATATATCTCTGTTGTATCGTGTCTAGGTATACCCTTAGGCCACTATACTGGGGGCTCCCTCGTTCTGGAATCCAGTAGTTGAAAAGACTCGAGAGACATTTTTCAAGGAGAAAAGCTTCTTTCATTGAAGGGACAAGAACTCCTTGGTCGGTTAAATTAATTTAGAAAAGATTGGAGGGGTTTAGTACGAGAAGGGATGGTGGAGGGTGTGAAAATCGACGGTGGAGGGAGGGTGGTCGCAGTATAGAAAAATTTGGGTAGCAAAAATGTAATAGTCCAGCCCACCGCTAGTAAATATTGTCCGCTTGGCCCGTTACGTATCACCGTCAACCTCACAGTTATTATTAAACACATTTTCTAGGGAGAGGTTTCCACCCCCTTATAAGTAATGCTTTGTTCCCCTCTCCAACCAAGGTGGGATCTCACAATCATCCCCCTTGAGAGCCCAGCGTCCTCGCTAGCACACCGTCGGTATCAGGCTCTGATATCATTTTAACAGGTCAAGCCCACCGCTAACAGATATTGTCTGCTTTGACCCATTACATACCGCCGTCAGCCTCACAGTTTAAAAACGTGTTTTCTAGAGAGAGGTTTCTACACCCTTATAAGGGGAATGCTTCGTTCCCCTCTCCAACTGACGTCGGATCTCACAAAAAATGTAGCCCTTTTCTTGAAACAATTCTTGTGATTCCCTTCAGAACTTTGGGCTCTACAACCTCACCTAAAGTACAGGTTTCATTTCAATTCCAGTTCACCTTCTAAAGGTACCTTTTTACTCCTCTTAATGAAACCGGTTCTGCTAATGTTCAAGATTTTCCTTTTCTTTTTAATATGGCACGTTAAAAATAAAATAAAGAAGGAAAGACTAATCATGCATATTTTTAGTACTTCTGATTAAAAATAATCATTTCATTCAATACCCATGAAAAGACGTGGGCAACAATCTACCTATATCAAGAGCAAACTTCTTTATGTCTTTTATCTATCATATACACTTAACTTTTATGTAGGAAACGCCATACTTTCATTAAGAGGGAAAAAAGCTTAGAAAAAATAGGTGACAAGATGTCAAGAACCCACCTTGAAGGGTTCCATTTCCTATATTCCTTTTCTTCAACGAGATTCATTGATATGAACCAATTTACAACAATCAAACTTTATTCTTCTTCAATGTAGCATGAATTGAAACATCTTTTGATTATTTTGATAACCTTTTCTCCACATCTTCATTGAAGCATATTGTATGATTGATGATGTGGAGAAAAGGTTATCAAAATAATCAAAAGATGTTTCAATTCATGCTACATTGAAGCATATTGTATGATTGATGTCTCTTGGTTCATATCATTCATTCTTTTAAAAATAAACTAATGATTTAAGTATCAAGTTTATGGTATCCTATATTCACTTATACTGAATGAAAGATACCTTCAGACGATGCCTCCCAAGAGGTGGCTGTAACTTTCCGTATGCAGTAACCAAAACTTCATCTGATGAAGAAACATCCAGAAGCTTGAGCAACCTACCTGAACGATAGAGACCAGCACAGTATTCAACATCCCTCGTAAAAAGTTATAACCCAAGCAAGCAAGATTACATATTCTCGTCTTCAATTCCTCTTCTATACATTTCATTACTTAAATCAAATCTAGTTTCTCCAGGAAAACAAAAACAAAGATGACTTCAAATACCGTGAAGAATAAATTTCTTTGGAAATGAAGACCCAGCAAGTAAACTACCAAGTAATCAAATTGGATGATTCACATGATTCATGGCAATTAATACCTTCAATTACTGAGGCGTAATAAGTAAAGCCATTGACTTAACACAGCCCAATGGCCAATACAATACCTAAACTCTCCAACATGCCTTCTACAGTCTCCATAGTTGCTGAAACTGTAGGTCCACGAGTTAATTGGCGATTGTATGCATAAGCTGTTCCAGTAGTTAGCCTCCTAGGATCTAACAAAGATATGCACACAGATAATGAGTTTATTAAAACAGATGGTGGTCGTAACTCTTCCAAGGCATGGCGAAACAGTCTTCCTACAAAACTGATTTGAAAAAGAGAACCATTATTAGTGGCCAATGACAAATGCAGGCATATTAAAAACTCGAGAAGAGAAAATACTACCTTGGGCTGGAAATTTTAGCCATAATACCAGGAGGAGCAAATCGAGTAATAGCACAAAGCGTTTCAGATGCATTAGAGTGAACTATCGAACAATCCTGAAAAATTGATCACGTTAAAGAACCTCCTATGACTGATCCATTGGTTTTTCAACTAAGTCTATATAGTCATATCGTTGATAAAGAACACACTAAGCAAATATATATTAAAACAAAAACTCCAAAACAAAAGGAAGCTTCCTTCTGTTTCAATTTTGTTGTGCAAAGGAAGGAAATAAACAAAAACGATGTTTATTTTGAATAAGGAGCATATATTTGACAACGGAGAAGGGAAATTATGTATACATGATTTGCAAGGAGAAGCTCTTTCTGCCTGAGATAATACAACAAATTATCTTAAACGATTTGATTTGAAATATTAAAGCATAAAATTTTAATCTTGTTTGAAATGAGAAATATTTTTCATTTCTTATCCAAGAAAAAAAAATGTATGGTTTAAAATCTTTAATTGGATGTTTATCAGAAATGAAAAGAAAATAAAGATTTTACTAATATACCCATTTAATCATTATTTGTATGTGAGAAGTTCGCCATTGGACTCTTATCAGAAGTATGGATACCACCAACAACAAGGGTCCAAAGGAGAAATGTGACAAAATTGGGGGATGCTATTTTACTAATAGCTCTAATAAGGTCCCAGAAAAACTGGCCAGCTTTGGCGGAAGGGAAAAGGATTGCAGCAAAAGATGAAAAGTTAACAATTATCTAAGAAAAAAGAGTCTCCACAAAATAAAAAGGCATGTAAACATTCTTGTTGGAGGAATAAATTCCTCAAAAAGCTACTTACTGAAGATCTGAACTTGTCCACTATCAACTCCAGAACACCAGTCTCTTCAATCCACTTCATTGATTCTGTATAGCTTGCATACAGATGCCCATCAGCACCAAGAAGCCTTATCAAAACCTGTCCAGAATGAACCATTCCTATGAGATTCACAATGTACATTCAGTAAAGATGTCAAAGCCCAACAGTTTTTATATAGAAGGATGATGACCGTAGTCTGAAAACATAAGACCATAAGAACCAATGAGATAATAAGATGCACATAGGAACTAATGCTCCAAAGGTGTTGCTCTGACTGTATAATTTTTAACTTTTTTTAAAAAAAAAAAAAAAAGAACCCAAAGAGTAGAAGCAACCACAGGAGTGCAAAACCACTAACTCAGATGCCATATTACAACAAACATAAACCATTAATGTAAAACGAGTTAAAATACCAGATACAACAAAGAACGGTGACCAACAACCAACCTCCATGATGGAAGTAATTCCTATCAGATCAACTAGCTTCTTTACAATTGCTTGATGTGCCTGGAAAGCCATGTGAGTGATCAGTTAACAAGCAAAGTAGATCATTAGCATTAAGACAGTCGTATATGTTGCTTTATCTTCTTTGGATGAGAAACACTCCAACAAGAACTAAGATAGAAAAGATTTATTATTTGAACAAAAAGAACTAAAAAATTATGAAATGGAAGCTTTTCACATAACCTCAAAAGACAAAGACGCACACAAAAAGTTCGGACATAGATCTACATTGAGGGGCCAACAAGTTGGTCAAAAATCTTCCTCAATTTTTTAACATGTTTGCATTAATTTTTTCCCAAAGATACTACCCAAATGTTGATGTTATTTCATTTGAAAACATTACAAAATGCTATTGGAAAAGTTATACAGAACTGAATGGTAAGCAATGGATTATTAGCAACATCTTGAGAAAAAATGCAATAAATAATTTTCAGAAATATTGAAAGTAATAAATTAGTAAAAATTAAATGGCATATATGACTCATCACCTAACTTTTTGATAAGAGACTTCCAAATATACAAAATTTAACTAGAATCTAACTCTTTATGATCATTATCCCCAGGCTAAGCTTAGTAAACAAGAGCATCGTCTAATGAAACCCTTGTTCCCTCCAATAGAGTATGTGCATCAAACAGATGAAATACAGCTTTACCTGGTATACCCATGTTGTATAATACTTCGGTCATGCATAAAATGTAGAAGGTCAAGTAAAACTGAGAATGTCTCAATCTTTCAAACTCTTGAAAAACAGACGGAAAATCTAAGGGAAAATGTATGCAAACTTACTTGAACATACTGCATAAAAGAAATTGTCTTCCGCAACAACAAGCATATGACAACCTGCCAACGAAGTAAGATTAATAACATATATACCAAAAATATTTCCCATGTAAGACCTAGAAGGTGGGTGAAACAAGGGAAAAACTGTTACTTACTTGAGATTGTACAATTTGGCTATACGGCTAACAGAATATGCAGAAGAAAATTCAGAACTAAAATATTATTAAAGTGATACCTTGCTGAAGTAGCCAGCCAGTAGGGTGCTATGAGAAGGCTTGGGTTCTAGGAAGGAAAACAACAAGTTCATCAACTGCAGACAACCATATCAACGAAATCAGTAATTGGTCTATCTTCATCATTTATCACGTAATAGGGCAAAGAAAGCAAGTTCTCCACCTCTTCATCCTCCATCAAAGCTTTGAGAATTATATCCACTTCACAAGTAAAAATCTCACAAGCGATAAAAGGAAACCTGGGCAAGAATACATAAGAATAACCAAATTTAAAATGAGAGAGAGAGAGAGAGAGAGAGAGAGAGAGAGAGAGAAGGCACGAGGAATAGCATTGGGAATGTGCGAGCAAAAATTACTTAAAACTTCGATTCTTCTCAGCCTCTTCAGGAGCTTCTTCAATAATGTATCTGATTAACTGTTCAATATGAGTTCTTTCTCTCAAACTGCAAGGCACGAAAGCAAGCACAACAACCATCAATTTACTAAATATGGTGAAACCCTCTTGGTCAATTTCTTGTATTGATCTATTCTTGTTTCTATTATCTGACCAACCATTAAAGTCGGTGGTATTTATTATATGAGGTAGCTGCTGTGACAGTCAGCTTAATTTTTTATTTTTTATTTTTTAAACAAGAAAGGAAACTTTTCATTGATACAATGAAAAGAGATTAGTGCTCAAACGATAGAAACTCCACAACATAAATTAATAATAAGAAAGCTTCCCAAAGAAAACATAAAGCATAGAAGGAGAAAACAATTGTGGCCTGGAGAGAGAACACCATGATGAGCAATGAATTCTTGTGGAATCAAACCAAACAAACCAAGAGATGAACTGCGCTAGAAACAACTAACCAACAACAAAACAATCCATGCTGAGAAGTAGCCTTCATTTTTCTCCAACTTCAACTAATTATATGAGATTCTAAGGAAATGCCGACTGAGACAACCATAAATGGAAACTCCAGTGAACTTCAAATTTCTGGCATGATCCAAAAAGATGACCTTAAACATGTGCATAGCAGAAAAGACATGATGAACCGTGCTGGAAACAACTAAAACTCCCCAGTCGCTGGAAACAACGAAAGCAGATACAACCACCACAGATTAATCATAATCAAAAGGAACAACGCCATCAAAGCTATTAACTGCAGCAATAAATTTCCCAATCAGTCTTCTACTCTCTCACATTTGCATGACATTTGCAAACAAAAGCGGCAGCAATAAGAATGACCTCCACAAACCTCAATAAAAAAATAAATAAATAAATAAGCTAACTCGTTTAGAACTGTCCTCCAATCCTCATGAATAGCAAGAAAAACCAACAATGAAAATTAAGTTTTCTGACCAAATTCCCTCTGGAACGTAAGGGGGAATCTCTTAAAATTGCAAACCACTCACCTTGATTAGTGAGGAGAATTTATCAGGTAGCAGAATATCACTTCTTAATCAATGTATCACAAATTGAAAAGGCTGACTAACAAAATAGCAGCACATAAAAACTGGTAGAATGGGCTGAACATTACAACACTACTAGATGACTAGTTACATCAAGTACAACCAAAGTCAAATATAATCAGAGTTACATGATCCCATCAATTAATTTCTCTGCATGAGTTAGCAACCTACCAAGCAAAAGAACAGATATGCCAAGTATGCACCAGATACATGGGGGGGGAAAAGGAGCATGATATATCAAAGAAAAGGGAATATTACAAGTTAATAAGTCGACCATTAAGTGCTTTGCATTCCTGAATTACTTCATCCTCATCTAGAAGCTCCTCTAACGTAAAATTTTCCTTGTCCAAAACTGCCTCCATCTGCAACAAATGAAAATGAGATGAATAAAAATGAAGACATTTACATTAAAACTCAAGTAAAGCTGGAGCACTGTGATCTTCCTGTTCGCTGAACTAGGGGAATGTAATAAAGAAAAGTATACTTGTGTTACTGGATTCTAAATTCCCTGAAACAAACACATTATTGAATTCAGAATTGTTATGCCTTAAGAAATGCCAACTCAATAGAAAAATGTGTCCAAGTCATTCACATCTGGGAAGATAAATTCTTTCATAAGAAACTGGAGTTTAATTATCAAAAAAAGAAAATATAAAAGTGGGAGATGAGGAGTTCCCACCATGCCAAGGGAATTATAAAAGGGCTTCCCAATTGGCGAAAATTTTAACAAATCAGTGATAACAAAATTCATTTTAGAGATTAAACACCAGCTAGAACCATAAACCCTACTCGCCTTGTGGTTGATTTCTTCCTCTTGGAAAGCCTCTTGTTTCATTCAAACCAAATTCCCCATAGAAAAGCTATCACCATGTTGGCCCAAAGAAGTTTCTCTTTGACATGAAAAGCCACGCCACTTAACAGCGGAAAAGTAGCTTTGGACAACTCACTGGAAAGCAGTTATTAAGCTTGAAAAAATAAAAAAAACAGGCTCCGAGCAAAATTCAGCACAGGTCATGGAAGAAATATGTGTCTGATACAGCCGGCACTGGCTTTGCAAAGGACACGCCAGCTGGGATTAAAACATGCTTCAAGCATACTCCTTTGCAATTCTACTCAACAGGATTTTCCACTGCTCGCTCTTCCATGTCTCATGGTTCTACCACTAATACATTGTTTGGCACTTCAATCTTCTTTTGTCTTCTATGAATCTTTTTTTTTTTTTTTTCTCACTCTCTTCTCTAAATCTTCAATGCACCACATTCCCTCTATACCTTTCTCCAGCGATTTATCCGTTTCTTCACAAAGCTTAATTATCTCTCATCCACTTTTGCCTTTACACGTTCTCTCCAACTTCTTAACCACTATGATTGGTATAACTTTTTTTTTTTTTTTTTTTTTTGAGGTCAACCAAGATTATACTGAAGACTCTTGCTTACAGTCTCGACCAGTAGCTCTCACAAAGGTCTTTGCAAACCTCGTTGCTCCAGTCTTTCCAATAGTTTCAGTCACTCGACAGTTTCTCTTCTAGGTTCGAATTTAATTGTGACTAAAGGGGTGCTGGTTTTCTTCTAATTGTAATGAGTTTTCATCTTCTTCTTCACTGATTCACAATTCTAATGGGAAATCTAGTTGTAGTTTGGAGTCAAAATTGCTTCTGTTGAATTCACAAGTACTGGGAACGGATCAAGTTGATCATTGCGTGGATGATAACTTTGAATCTTCATTTGCTCTTCTTTCTACAGATAGTGTTGTTGGCCCTTTATTAAATTCAGTTGATGATCAATTGAAAGAAGTTTCCCCTACATTGTCCACTTTGCCAGTTCCTAGTACATTCACCTCTCTTACTGAGACCTGTGGTCTTCAGATGCATGCAATTCCACCTCCATCGCCTCATATAAAAGCTTAGTTGCTTTCTATTGCTATCCTTCCAATGAAATTAATCTCAAGTAATACTAGAGGTCTTAGAGAATTCTCTAACGGGATGACTGTGTTGATAGAAACTAAGAGTAGTTCGGCATTATCTCGAAGGTTGGTCTCTTTGGTCTGCTCACCTTGTTGCAACCTTGATTTCTACGAGCATTGTGGTTGTTTCCTATGTTTTTTTTTTTTTTTTTTAATGGCATGGTTGGAGGTCAATTCAATTTTCTTTGAAAGAATATAGTAGCTTTCTGTGTTACGTGATTGGTGGAGGCCTATTTCATAGCTTCAGTTTTTGTTTGCAAGCTCTCAAAGTCTTTCCAAGATGTTGAAAAAGCTCTTTGTTCTTTCAGTATTTATTTTCATGGTTAAATTTCAAGATGGGAGCATTTGTTGTTTTGTATGCTTTTCTTTTTCTTGTTCTTTTTCTTTTTCACTTCCTTTGGGAGTTTGTATCACTTGATATTTATTCCTATACATGGGAGCAGGAAAAGGTATTGAACTGACAGGGAAGGGTACGGACCATATCCACGAAAATCATATTGAATACGGAGGAAAACAGAGAAGTTGCAGACCACGCATCGCAATTTTCATGTATGAAGCTATTAAGTCAAATCCACGTTCTCCAACTTCAATTTCCTTCCCATTGAAGCGCGTGTAAAATCAAGAATAATATTGATAAAAATTTTGCCCAATAGGAACTGAAATAGAAACAATTCGCAGTACACAAACCACAGTAAAGGAATGATGAATCCTACAACCAAGAAAATGGAATAATGAAGATAAAGAAAATGAGACTCACAGGCGAAGCTGTGGACAATCCAGCCATGCGCCAAAACATGGTGAATTGTGGGGGTAAACTGCCAAACTCAGATCTGCAAACCCAGAAATCGAACCACCTGGACTACCCTCCCCAGCAAGAATTCTCAAAAACCACCTAGACCACACAGAAAAATAATGATCCAGAGTCGCCTCAGCGAAACCCTAAAAGAACGTGCATGGATTCGAACAAGTTAAGATGGATCGAAAGAAAGGTTTGAGGAGCAACGTTAGAAAAGAATGAGAATTCAGAGAAGCGCGAAAAATAACCTGAAATCGTGGAAATGTGATAGAATTTTGTGAAAAAAGTAGGAACTTCTTTCCTGTTGCTTGTTAATTGCGTTTGATCTTTTGTTGGCAGAGAAATTGGAGTTGAAATTTTCATTTACATTCATGTATTTATAAACAAAAACGTGCCCCGCTTCTTATAGGACTTTTTTGGTAGGAAATTCCTTTTGTTGCCGTTGTGAATTTTGATGTTTCCATTTACCCTGCAAAAAGCTGCAATTTTTTTTTTTTTTTTTTTTGACATAATAATTAATTATTGTTATTTTTGGCTTAAAATATTTTGGGTTTTTTACACCATAAATAAGCACAATAAACTCATTGCCAAGAAACTAGTGTTGTTGTTGACTGTTATAGACTCTCCAAGAATTTTGGAGTGTTTTTTTTTTTTTTATTCTTTTATCATCAACCCACTCTTTCTTTTTTGGAAAAAAAAATGATAGCTTTAAGCAAAACTTTAGAATATTCCAAAAAATAATGTCAGAAAGACATAATTTTGATTTGTTTCCATCATATAACATAAAATATATATATATATATATATATATATATATATATATATATATATATATATATTATTTTTCTTCTTTTTTTTTTTATAACAACAAAATATTTGTAATTGTAACCCCTCACTCAAATACAAAACTAGTAGATATTATCTATTCTGGTTGGTTATGTATGTTCGTCCTCGTGATATCAACTTCATGATTTTAAATGCATTTGTTAGGGGGAGATTTCCACACGAGGTGTGATCTCACAATCCACCCTCTTTGTGGTAATCGTCATTGTTGGCACACTGCCCGGTGTATGTCTCTAACATAGTTTGTAATAGTCCAAACTTATCGCTAACAAATGACTTTTCGTTCTCTTCAACCAGCATGGGATCTCATATTGGTTTTTTTCCCACTCAGCACAAATGATTTTTCGTATAAATAGATCATTTATGTTTTGCAAAGCACGTCCTGCGTAAAGTGATGTTGTGTCCGGCGCACTTTGATACCAAGTGACGTCAAGATGATCTTATTAGAAGTTTCTTTTGTCTAATTAGTAAACTGAGTACATCTATTTATATGCGTTATTGTGTGTGCCAAGTCATACGATGATCTAGCTAGAAGTAGAGGGAGAACATACACGTGTCTCGACCCAATTGGTACCAAGCTCAGTAGGTGCTCCCTCGCTTCGGGATCCATCTATTTATATGTGTTATTGTGTGTGCCAAGTCATACGATGATCTAGCTAGAAGTAGAGGGAGAGCATATACGTGTCTCGACCCAGTTGGTACCTAGCTCAGTAGGTGCTCCCTCGCTTCGGTTTGGTCTTAAACATTGCTCGATTAGATATTTCCTCTTTTGAGGTCGATCTGCCCATCGCAATTATGGACAACTATGAATTCGTTATTAACACTTTTCCCTTTCATACTTCACACCTTTATACAACATTTTAATGTTCAACGTTTACCTGTGTGTGATCCTCTCTTTCTACTTCATCACTGACTCTCAAAGCCCTAATTCCGAGGACTCCCGAGTTTTGCAAATTTTGCTGTCCACCGTCAACTGGAAATTCCATTCTCCGATTCAGTTTGCATTTTGAAAATTCCGGTGTTCCAGAGATCCCAAGGACAGAAGACGAAGCTACGCTTACGATATGCTTGGTGGATTGTATGGAGACCTCCCTCCGCCTTCTTCGGCAGAGGAAGACAAGCCCAGCAATTCTACCGTCTGGTCGAGTAGTACAAAAATGGCGCCGCCTACCCTACGTAAACCATCTTCCGTCTTCGCGCCGCCAACTGTTCTCAGATCTCAAAGCAAAGTAAAACCAGCCACCTCGACGCACCCGAAGGCTTCGGTGGAGCCATCTCAGCCGATTCTGGCTGAGGCCATTACGCAACCGGCATTGGTGGCCGTGACGTCGACAGTTATAGAAGAGTATGATCCAGCAAGGCCGAATGACTACGAGGAGTATAGGGTGGAGAAGAAGAGGAAGGCCATGGAGGCTGAGATGAGGAAGGAGCTTGAGAGGCGTAGGCAAGAGGAGGAAGAGAGGGAAAAAAAAGAGCGAGAGGAGCGAGAAAGAGAATATTCCGATTCCAGGTTAAATATTTCAGGGGAGGAAGCTTGGAGAAGGCGTGCGGCGAAGAGTGGGGCAGTTCCGAGATCGCCATCACCACCAAGTACCGGAGACGGCTTCAGCATTGGAAAGTCGGAGACTGGTGGGTTGGGAGTTGGGGCTGGTGGGCAGATGACAGCGGCACAAAGAATGATGGCTAAGATGGGTTGGAAAGAGGGGCAAGGGCTCGGGAAGCAGGAACAAGGGATTACCACCCCTCTGATGGCAAAAAAGACGGACTTGCGTGCTGGAGTAATTGTGAACGCTAATGATACGAAATCAGAGAAGAAGGTGAAGAGTGTCAACATCAACGGGCTACCCACTCGGGTTCTCATGCTCAGAAACATGGTACGATGTTGTAGACTTCTGACATTTTGTTGATTTGAAATGAATTTGAAATAGCAGAGCTTGTTTCCGGGGCATTAGAGTTCGAGCGGTTTTTTCTTTTTTCTCAAATTCCTATTCAAATATTACGAATCTTTAGTTAGATTAGAGCAATCTAGAAAGTTTTACCGTAACTTATTATATTATATCTTCATCCTTTATGCAGTCTGTAGGATAGTTGCGAACGCCATTATATCACGCGATTCTTCTCTTAATCTATCGTTAAAATGCATGCACTTTAGAAAAATCTTGGTTAGCCACAACTGGACGAAAGTCCAATTCCTAACTCTTTTTTTTTTTTACCTTTTAACTGCTTGCCAAATGATATACGCTGACCTATTTGCAATGTTAGACCACTACGGAGAATGGATTCTTAACTAGGCAGTAAGGCTATTATCTGCCAACCACCATTCTTATCAGCCGATCTCTCAAAAAAAAAAAAAATTTAATATCTGAAAGCTTTCTTTCACTGCACTACGGTACTTATCATAAGGAATAAGATATGGACTAAACAATCCATCGCTGCATATAGATTTATGCTCGTGTGGGAAATTGTCGAGGGATAAACAATAGATTTCAGTTTATTAGTCCATGTGAAGATCAATTAAAAAGCAGAGAACTTGCAAAAACTTAATCAAAACTTACCACCTTTACTCATCTGGTTCTGTATAGAATAAGGCATTCATCAATCTTACTTATTTTGCTAGATCATTTTAAGTTTTAAGTTTATTAGAAAAGAGTTGCATATCAGAGATTAGATAGAGATTTCCATATTCATCATACCCACGGTGTCCCTCATGTTGCTTGGGGTCCCCTCCTTATGTAACGACCTTTCATACTACCTGACACCCTCTATCACATTTATTCTCCCTAGCTCTCTTTCTCGTAGAAATATTCTTAATTGGTGCTCAGGGTTCTTGAGAGAAGGTTTGGAGCACTACAGAGTTTGTAAAAGGTGATGCCCTAAGGGGAGAAATTTGAAAATTTCCTGCGAGGGAAGTATGGGAGAAATGCTTAGTTGTTTTAGCCAGCTGGAATGTTGCCACATGGCCACCAGATGATGGAGGCTTGAAATTGGGCATTTTAAGGAAGAGAAGTGAGGTAATACTACTGAGAGCTCTGGACATATTGTGGAGAAAGTTCTGAGATGCACAATAAGCTGGTTACTAGCACATACGGAAATGAAGAAGGAAGGAATGAAAATAGACAGTTTTCTCGAGCTAGGTAATTTAGTTGTTTTCAAAGCCTTTGTGTGACCACTATCAAATTCTGAGCAAAAAAGCTGGGAAGTGAAAAAAGAACTTCTTTCTAAGCTGATATTTGGATAGGAAATTGCTGACTATATCGCAGCTTTCCTTGGGTTTCATTGGTTCTTTCTGGTTATTTGCCAAAAAGAAATCTAACTGAGAAATTGAAGAGGCTAGAGGCCTGGTTCAAATTCTAGATGATGTACAACCTTGTGGCGAGGATAAAAGGATTTGGCGAATAATCCCTCAAGTCAAATTGTTTGTAAAATTACTGGTAAAAGAGCTCATTGGACCACAGTCAGGGAAAAGAAGGAAAAATCTTTTTGTCAAGCCATTGTTTAGGCATTATGAAATTGAAGATTATTAGGAGAAAAACATACGAGTTAAAAAGAAATAGGGATTAGAGTTTGAACTTCTTCACGTGTTTGTGTGTGTGTGTGTGTGT
>NW_019268559.1:267676-378506 GCF_002738365.1 Cucurbita moschata | reverse complement strand
GGGGGGGGGGGGGGGGGGGGGGGGGGCGTGGGGTAACAGATGTTTACCTGGATGGTTTCCTTCCTACTTGCATACTTTCTTCAATTGCCCCATTCCTCAGTTTTGTTCTACGATCACAAAAACAAGAGAGAAGAAAAGAAGCTTTTTTAATGATTAGGGGACAAGCTCATATTTTTGTTGGCACTGAGCATTTTGGGCATGAAGGTAAAGAGGTCCTAGGTACTTCTAGAGCATGAGTTGATTTCAAGTTTCCTATAAGAGGTAAGGTACTAGCTTTCTGGTTTTCTTATGGCTCTTATTTGTGTAACAGTGTTATTCCTTTTAACAACTACAGCTCAAATTCCCTCCTATCCAATTGGAGATTTTTTTTGTAACTAATACGGCGGAGCTTGTAAATATAGAAAAAAAAAACAATATATATATTTTAGATTATTACTTGGTTTAAGAATCGTCTAATACATGTTTGATCCCTCCCTCACTTTACCCTAGCAACTACTTATATAAATGTGAATCTAGGTTGTGTTTTAATGTCATTACTATCATAGTGGGTTAATCTTTTAATCTTTCATTTATGTTTGGGTTGCTTTTGAGTGTGGTATTTTCTTCTGTTTAATTGTAATGGAATGTAAGACCTATAATTGCCTGTAATATGAGGATCCATCATTATGTTAAAAAAAGTATCTGACCTGAAGGATTATTTTCTGTTTCACTAAGACTCAATTTCAGTTGATAGATCACGTCACATGTGAATATGGCACACTGTATTTATGTATAAAGCCAACAAACAATTTTATCCTCGAGGATATCTAAATGATAAGTTTTGACGATTGAACTTGAAGCATTTTTCATTTTAAAGAAAACCTTACACTTTTCTTCAGACGTTAAAAGCATATAATTTGTGGTTTTTCCTGAAGAGAATGATGAGAATGGCTGCCTTGTTTAATATTTCTTGAAGGTGGGTCCTGGTGAGGTGGATGATGAGCTAGAGGAGGAAGTAGGATCAGAGTGTGCGAAGTATGGGACAGTAACACGGGTTCTAATATTTGAGATTACAGAACCCAATTTTCCAGTGGACGAGGCTGTTCGTATTTTTGTGCAGTTTGAAAGATCAGAAGAAACGACGAAGGCTTTGGTTGATCTTGATGGTCGGTACTTTGGTGGAAGGGTAGTTCGAGCTACATTTTATGATGAGGAAAGGTTCGGTAAGAATGAATTAGCTCCAATGCCCGGTGAAGTCCCTGGATTTACATGAAACCCAAGAATTGAAGAACGCGAGACATTCTCATTCTGCAGTGATGAAGCTATGATCAATTTGGATTGGATTGTGCATTAACTTTCCTGTTGTCAAGAGATTTGCCCACGATGTCGTTGACTGAATGAAGCCCAGGAATGGAATTGTTGAACTGATCTTATTAGCTAGTGCAGATTGTTCTAGTCAAATAGCTACAAAGAAGCATATTTACCTGCTCCTGTTAATTGAATACAAGATTCTAATTTCTATGGCATTTGGTCAAAAATTGGGTCTCTTTGCAGGCATTATGAGAATCTCTTGTTTATCTTGGGACTTGACTGAAGGAAGTATTATGCACATGGTAAAGAGAAAAACCATCCAAGATAAACCTTTGGCGAGTTCCATTTTTGTTGATTTTCAGATCGTTAAGTAAAATTTTGTAGTGTTCAAGCGTCTGTGTCTTAATAAAAGCCTGGCAAGTTTATCTTGTTTGCTTTCTCTTCGCTTCGTTGGTTGTCTTGAACAATAGTTTCCACTAAGACTCGTTTGATTTGACTGATACAGAGAGACTAACAACTCTATTTGCATGTACAGCACGTTGTGATGAAGATGGGCGTTCTGTTGGGCTGCAGGTGGATTATGATTGGGCTTTTACAGTAATTTTAGGTAAAGAAATCCATGAGTCATGACTCGTGTGCATGGTTATAAATGAATATTTGATTTCTTTTTTTAAGAAAAGAATTCCATCTTTGTAAACTCATTTCGAACTTCGCATTATAATAATATGTGATAAAGGTATAATGAAATAGTCATTTCTACAATTCTAGACATATGCAATGTTTTTTCAACACTATAGAGTGCACGATTTTGGGTGCAATTTAGACTTAAGCGAGACAGTTTATGTCTTGTTACCTCTAGGCTTCACCATTTTGGGGCTTTGAAATTGAAAATAAGACATCCTAAGTCATTGATCTCAAAAGGAAAGATAAGAAAAAGAAAGAATAAAGGGAAGTATAATAGATGCTAAAATGGATTGGAGTAGTCAAATCTGAATTAAATGGGGGAACTGGAAGGGTTATTTGAAAAACCCTATGGATTATAGAGTCTGAGGAAGATGATATCTTTAAACCCTAAGAAAATCTGAAAAACAGCAGCAATTCCAGAAAAAGGATCCCCAAATGAATTGCAAGCCCTAATCCCACTCTGAGATTCTCTCTCTACCACACTTTTCTATGGGGTTTTGAAACTTTGCACTTTAATGCCTTCTTTTCCTTTGGGGCTGGGGCTGGGGCTGGGGCTGTGGCTGGTGCAGGTAGTGCCATTGTAGGGACAATCGCCCTTGAAAATGGTGTCCATGGAATACAACCAAATTACACCTTTGAAAACCCCCCATTTCCTTTTCCAACGCTTTAAACCTCAATATCTATGCATATTTTTAAAGTTCGAGGAGAAAATGAACCTAAATTTGGGACTAAAATTTTAATTCAACCCTTTGTTTTTTGTTTCTAATTTACATTGAACAAATCAATAAGCAAACCCAGATACTACCAAAATCAGGAAGAAGAAAAGCCCGAGAGAGAGAGAGAGAGAGATAGAGGAATCAATGGCTTTAAATTAAGTCTGCACCAAAAAGATATGGAAAAGATTTTGTTTAGTTAATTTAAAAATAAATTATATTATTATTTTTTATTTTTGGAGAAACAAACAAACAAAAAAAAAAAAACAGCACAGACAAAGACTGGCAGCAGTCTCGAAATTACAGTTCACAGTACCTTTGGCACTCATCCTTTTACCGCCCCTCC
Organism: Cucurbita moschata; assembly: GCF_002738365.1. NCBI lineage: Eukaryota > Viridiplantae > Streptophyta > Magnoliopsida > Cucurbitales > Cucurbitaceae > Cucurbita > Cucurbita moschata. The sequence goes on along the minus strand of NW_019268559.1, from coordinate 375,473 downwards.
CTCTTTTCTTTAACTACATCAGTAAAAAAAATAAAAACGATACCAAAATGAGAGGAGGCAAAAACCACTCCATCAGACAATGGTAAAGAAATGAGTTTGAAAAAGCAAGAAACTATGAAGGGAAAGTAATATGAAAAATTAAAGTGTGATTAGACCTTCCAAAATCCCATTTTTGTTTGGTTACAGAGAAAAAAATGGAAAGGAAAAGCCAAAACAGGTAAGATCCTGGTGTGGGCTGCTGCTCTGTTTCAAAGATGATGATTATATTATAGGATTGGTGAGATGGACTGATTTTACATCCACCCTACCCCTTCTGTCATCAAATATAGTGTGTAGTTATGACTTGTGAAATGAAAGAGGGAGCTCTGCTTAGCTCACCTTCACCTACCTGTCTGTGTGCATCTGAAGCTGAAGCTCAACTCCTTTCTGCTTCTCTTCTTCTCCATTTATGAGTTTTCTGTCAAATACTGTTGGGTTTGTTAACCCTTTAACTCACCATTACTTGTTCTTTGACTTGCTTTGCTTCACTGCCCTTTTCCTCTCCAACAAGTTTCTTACTGTCTCATCTGTTCAAGAGCTTTTGTTGGGTTAAGAATTTGTGCCCTTTAGCTTTAATCTATTGTATTGTCTTCTCATTTAGTCTATCTGCTGCTACAGTATTAAACTTCAATCTAACAAACATGTTTTACACTTTGTATGTGTAAGTAGTGTGTGCACTATGTAGTGTTCATATTTTTACTTGGGCTTCAGATTTTTTATACACGAACCTTTTGTCAGATTTCTTATTTGGATAGTCCTCTACTGAATCCTACAAAATGAAGCAGATGTAGCTATATAGATAAATGATCCTTAAGCAGAAGATGTAGCTATCATATTAGCATATAATAGAGTTCATGAAATGAACGACTTTAAGACATGGGTGTCTAAGTTTGAAACAAAAGGGTCCATCCAACTACTTAAACATTTGTTTTTCCAACAAAAAAAGGAAGAAAAAGCAAAAAGTCCTGCAGTCAACCAAAGGCATTATATGTCTAAGTTGAAATTACAATCCCACTAGAGTCATGTCCTTAGCCATCACACAAAAGACCAGTTTATGAACATGAAAGCCAGACAGTGATTGGAATCATCATCATTTAGAACCTTCCAGGCAACGCCTTGCTCGTAAGAAATAGGACGACCCATACTCGATACGCAAATGCCAGACGGCAGATTTGTGAATCCCTGCAATGGAAAAAAAATGTATGTAAGATATTCCTAATCTGTAGGACAGAAGAGACCATGCCATGATTAAAATCAAACCATGCTTACCTGCTGCATTATTTTGGGGAATTCAGAACAGAGGATCTTCCGACCCGCTTCGTCGAGAATTTTGTCGAGCATTATATCTTGCAGGCCAACAAGAGTGGTTTCAAGCATGTCCAGACCGGCCTGGTTGGCAAAGGTGAACACAGCAGATGCCTGCAATGAAAATTTCCCAAACATGTTGTTAGCTTTCCAGAGCAGTTCCGTGGCTGTTATGTAGTCGAGTTTTTAGGGTAGAAACATCGATTACGTTGGCTTTGACGGAGCAACACATGATTGCATCTGAGTGGTGCCAGAGCTGCTTCAACATGGCCTCCCCAGACTGGGAATCGGCTTGAAGGAGCTCAGCTCCAACATGGATCCTGAAACACAAAACTGTTGTAAGTAGACCTATTTGGGGCAGGGGAGGAGTTCTTCATATACATAGATCAGATTTGATACTATAAACCATACATATGAAGAATAATAAGCCTAGTTTTTATGAGGAACATAAAAGTCGAAGACTCGAGTGGATAATGGATACATGCCTGTAGCTTCGGCAAATCCATCGAGCCAAAGTAAGAGCTTCAGGAGAACCAGGAAGGGGTTTTAGTCCAATATTGGAACTCAACTGTGATGGGGCAATGGCCATAGCAACCCTCTGAACAGACCCCACAATGCTACGAACGTACTGTCGAGCCATAGCAGCCACATTTTCCTGCAAGTGATTCTCAAAAGTGAACTGGAAGGCAATAGTCAAGACCGACCGGAGGTTGTAGGTGCTCAAATCAGCTTCACCACCAGAGCGTGCACCGTTGGCACCGACTTCAAGAGTAGAAGCCAAATCCAATGTTCGATTAGCAGTGGGCTCATCCTGCAATATGGGGGAAACAAAGCCAAGGAAAGCAAATTAACTTATGCTTTTAAAAAGGGATGTGTGCAATAAATACAGAAACAGACCGTTTTTGGATCCAGGGGTATGACACGAAAACCAGAAGGAAGTAACGGCACATCATCGGCAAAAGATTCATCAATAGGCGCAAACACAAGCTGAGCACAAGCTCCAACTGCATTCTCATCAACTCCATTACAGAGCTGCCATGAAGAAGTTGAGAAAACACATCACGAGAGAAAAACATCGCATTAGATAAGATCCAACTTACACATTGTAATAAACTAACCTGCAATAAGTACATATCTCGTCCAGCCAAAGCAACATCTTCAGGGGAGAATGCAAGGCCCTCCAGCCGAACCACCTCCAGAAACTGTACAAAGACGACACTAATATTTATAGTCAAAGGATCACCTGCAAGAATTTCTCTGATAGGTAGGAATCTTTACCTCTTCGTGCTCCACAGTGTGAGCAAGAGGCAAAATAACCTGGCTGCTAGGGAAACCACCGGGCCTTGCGCATGGAACAGCATATGGACTGGCTTTTAAACTCGCAGCGGAGTAGGCATCAACTCCATAATCAGCCCATTCAGATCGATGCTCCCTCAAGAATCGAATAAGCAAAGCAGGGGGAACATTCTGTAGTCGAGTAGACAAATTCAGATTGAAACCAAGTACTTCCGAGTAGACGCATAAAGTCAACCAAATACACACCTGAAGCAACATTGATGCTTTTGCACACATCACTCCACCAAAAGAGGGATACATAGACGTTTTATACTGTGACCCAGGTAACTTGTTTGCTGATGAGTTTATGACAATTGTCACATCCTCCAAACCATCACTGCTCATAGCTGACCAACCATCATCCGCAAACCCATTAACAGCATCGTTGAAACCCCTAAAGACCATTTTACGATTAGAACTAAATCACTAAGGACTATTTTCTCCATAGTAAATAAACCAGTTACGTTCATGCAAACACAACCTGCAGAGTTTCTGACCAAACGTTCGTAATACAGCTGGTTGACGTCCCCCACTATATTGGATCTCTCCATTAGTCTCTTGTGCAATTTGTCTAATGTGACGCAATGCCTGTAAGATGAATTTGTCCCACACAGTAAGAACAGATATGATTTGCTTGTCAAGAGAATGAAACCTCATGGGACAATTCTTACAGCGATCGTCATTTTCTGAGCAAGGATCTTGGATGACTCGTAAAGCGGTCTAAGAACTTCAGGGACACTCCAAACCTACAGAAGATGAACAGAAGGAAAATGAAAAAAGTGAACAATAAAAAAAAACATGCTGATTGAATACTTTAGTTGAAAGCTCACATCCAAATCAATGTGGTCAACAATGTGAATAATAGATCCCCCACCCTCGCATGCTCGTATTAGATAACCACTAGGAAGCATTTCAGCTCTCACAAAAGTAGATGGCGGAGGCCCTGCTGGACCACCACTTGAAGTGGTTAATGACCTTTCACAGACCTGCAAATTAATCCAAAACAAAAGTTGCGATCAGGGCTCACCATATCCAAATGAAAAACAAGTGTTTCACAGTTATGTTGAATAAATCTACCACTAGACTGCCATCTTCTAAACTTGTTGTGTATCTCATGGTCCAGAAGTCACGTGCAGCTGCTAATGTTGTTGGAGCGTAAGTCTAACGAGGAAAAAAGATGGAATTAGAAATGGTAGAATGAAAAACTAACCATGAAAGTGAGAGAAAGAAAAGTATTAGGTAACCTGCATGTATATGAGCTCTATTGTTCCCCCATTTCCAGTAGGGATTACACTTAAAACATTAAGACAGCGACAGTCACGATACCATGAAAGGCGATCTTTAAGAATTTCGGCAACCTGCATCGATCAAATTTCAGGTTCATTAGGCTCACATAACAAAGTTGCCACAATCAAACCATCATCTTCAAACAGCAAGTACCTTCATTGGCTCTAGACTAACAAGACCACAGGCTCGCGCTGCTACCCCACTGCAGTTGCGGGAAACAGCAACGATTCCAATAGAATCCGGACCAGGCTGTGCAAATTAGACATTTATTCATTAAGAACCTTGAGTAAACCTTGAACCCCAATCATTCAAAGAGCACTTACCTTCATCCCAATCATCTGGACCCAGTCGACAGCAGTTCCTGTAGCCTTGGAAAGGAACTCTGCCAGGGTCTCCTCAGCTATTGCAAGAAGACTACGGCACCCAATTCATAAAAGCACTTTAAATATTAGAATGCTGAAGAAAAAAGTAGTGGGATATGCAGCAAGATGATAAACATACTGACCCAGCTGGGTTGTTTGCATCCCTATTAGAATGCTGAGGATTTGGGTTTTGCTGTTGTTGGGGCTGACCGCTCATGACTACAGACTCACAGCTATTGTCTGTAGTCGTCCCAGATGTCTGTTCATCAGAAAAGAAGAGCTAAGATTAAGAAATAGCAATCATAATAGCACATTAGTTAAAGACAAAGATGAAGGTCATAGTTCTAAAAGGGATTACACTATGCAGTTGCTGGCGCATAAATCCATTCTCATACACTAAATGGGACACCTGCTTCTGTAAACGGTCATTCTCCTCCATCAACAACTTGTTCATCGCAGACAACTTTCGGTTCACGCTCTGGAGGCGAGAAGATTCCTTCCTCTGCTTCTCCCGGCATCTAACAGAGAATAATGGAAAAAAGGAACTGTGAAATTGTTTTGGCACTGGTGCAGTAAGAAGTTTAATTAGATTATCATCTTAGAAAACTAACCAGAAGGTTATATAGTTTTAGTTCAAATCCAAACAATTAAAGACAGTAGTCAAGCACTTGAATGAACTTTAACCCCAAAGCACAGAAGTTCTATGGACAAAAGTGGTTATTTTCAATCAAAAGCATCACTTCCTTACAAACCCATCTCCCATAGCTATTCAACTCCTTGCCCAGATGTACCACAAGCTCATACCCCAAACCAAAACTAATGACAGTATTTCGGATAGCAAAAACAAACAAACAAAAACACTTAGTACATGTTTTCTGAAAGAGAGATTCTCGTTCTGAAAAGAAAAGAGAAGAGAAGCAACAAATAGAATAATACCTGCGGTTTTGAAACCAAACTTTGATCTGTTTGGGCTCAATATTAGAAAGGATTGGGCACTCTCTAATGAGCTGCTGCCTTCTAAGAGAACTGGGCTTTGGACATTCTGCATAGACTCTCTCTAATGCCTCAACCTGTTCAGGCGTATACCGTACGTATTTGCTTGTATCCATCTGTTGGTTTGATGAGTCTTTGTGCATTACAAGCGCCATGAACCTTTTGAAACGAACTGGAACAAAGAAAGATTCAAAACCCACCAAAAAGAAAGCCTCAAGGACTGAAATTTTATGACTGAGAAAAAAGGGAAGTTAGCAGCAAAATGGGATTTGAGGGTCGTCTTGGTCTTCTTCTTGAGCGGTGTTGGTGTTGGTGTTGGTGTTGTTAGTGTTTTTACCGGGCAGGCTCTCTCCTCCAAGAGAGCCTCCTCTCTCCTTCATCAGTTAGTGCTCTGCTTCTTCCTCAAAGCACACAGGTTGAAGAAGAGCATGAACAGAGTCCTCTGCTCTTTATCACACAAAAACACCAATTTCGAGGAAAAAAGAAAATCCAAAACCAAAACCCACAGAAAGAAAAGCAAAAGACGTGGACAGAGAAAGTATTATAAACACAAGAAAACAAATATCCAATGGCAATCCAAAAGCCAGGTGGCTAATTCCTCTTCCCAACTTTCTCTCCCTCTCTCTCTCTCTCTCTCTGGGTTTTTCTGCAACAAATAAAAATTGAAAATCCCACTGAGTGATGTGAAAATTCAAAAAGAAAAGAAAAGAAAAAGAAGGATTAATTGAGAGTAGGCAGTGTCAGAGAGAGGCTGAGAGGGGCATTTGTTTTATTTAAAGCCTGTCCCATAAACTCAGAAGGCCAGAGAGGAAGAACGGTTCTTTTGAATAATGGGTTCTGTTCTTCATCTTCATTTCTCAATCTCTAAGAACAAAAAGAAAAAAAAACCATGTTCTTACTTACTTATTGTTATGTATCTGAAAGAGAAGGAGTTTTATTAGGTGAATATGAAGTAGCGGAGAGGCAAAGTGGCCAAAATTATTACCTTTGGCCTTTGGACTTTTGCCAACTTTATCTTTGGCATTATTCACTATCATTTCTGTTTCTGTGCTATTTTCTTAACTGGCTAATCTTTTACATTCAACAATACCTAAAGATTTGGTCTTTTAGATCCATGTTGGTGTTTCTAACTTTAGCATTTTAGGTATACCTCCTCCATTTTTTGTCATACAATTTGTTCCCAATCACTTCGCCTTCTTATAGCTGTTTTAGTAAATTTAGTTTCTTTGGGTTTGCAATTACTCGTGTGCATGCACTTTGAGACGGTTGTATCTCCCAGAAGCTAAAGCTGAATCAGTTGCAACGTTCACGATCTTAGATCAATCCAGTCCAACTAATTCCACTTTCTATTCTCTACAAACTTGTCAAACCAACAACCAATTAAACATCTTTAACTAGCTAAGAGTAGTAGGCACGATATCCAAATATATGCGTATGTATGCTCAAAGTCAATCAAAGAAAGTGGTAATAAAGGAAGCAACTTTACAAATAGCTATGAACACAAGCAGTAAAAAAATGATTTATCTTCTAAATAGAGGAAGAAAGAGGTCCCAATTTCATTAGTGGAATGGTCATGGAACACTATCAATAGTCCTCTTTAACCAAAGAACTTGTTTAAGCATGAAAAATGGTTTTAAGATTTGGAAGAATGGATAGGAATCTATTGAAAAAAAGTAAGGGCTATGGGCTATATAGTGTCTTCAAAGCAATTTGGTTTAGGGTTTAGGATTAAATTGATTACTACTTTCAAAATTTACAACACTTCAGTGCTATCATTTCTTGGGCAGCACTAGCACTACTTTTTATTGTAGAAACTCTACCCCTACAATATATATATAGGGAGAGAGAGAAGTTGTTTTAAAAAATGGTGTATTTAACTAGTTGAGTTATGTTTAGGTCGACAACCATTCGTATCTGCTTCACTTCTCCTACCCGACTAAACCTTAGTTCCTTCCTTTACTCTTATGGCTGATATTATGACAAAAGGCCAAAATTCTGGTGCTAAGCTTTTAGATGTTTGCAGCCGAAGCTCTGTTTTTTGTTCCAAAAAAAAAGAGAAAGAGCATAGCTTTAGGAAAGTTTTAGTCTTATCAAGAGAATCTATCAGAGTGAAGAGAGAATCCAAGTTAAAATCTTTGCTCACTGACCAAAAATAAAGGCTAAGATTTCACACAAAGAAGACAGTGTCCAGAAGAGCCAATTAGAGGCATAACCCTTTTGTTAATTATTGCTTTTATCTTCAATATCCAACCACTCCCCGCATTAAATATTTGTGATATTAAATATTTGCTAAGTTTATAATGCATCATATTGTTAAAAAGTGTGTTGAAGCTAATGGGTAATGATTGATAGTGTTGTTATGAGAGTTTGGGGCATGCAATAATGTTTTACAATTCCCTTGTGGGACACTTTTTCTTTATTCTAAACTTTGTTTTTAATTTAATCACAATCATATGGTTAATTAACAGCATAAAGCAGCTGGATAGCCATTGCCCCAACTGTTCATACAAGTCATTTATATGCTGAAACCAAATAGCTTTCCAGAGGGAACTCATGCTTGAATCTTCATTTAGAGGTCAAAATTTCAAAAGATGAGTTTCTTAGAATCTGGGTTGATTTAGTTTTATGTGTTTGAGCTTACTTTCATACCCTTTTGCTCAAAAGAACAAAAGTAATTGACTTAGAGGTTGACATTTTAGTACAAAGGGCTTTGATATCTGTAAAGCATCCAAGGTTTTGATGTGTTGAAGATAAGTTAAGAGTAGTGGGGTTATGATGGGAATTGAGGGAGAGATGAGTCAATGGCTATGCAGACTCTCTCTTGCTGTTTTCTTGTCTCCTTGCCTACATATCATTCATCATCAAACCCCTCCTTTCTCTGTTTCTCTCCATTTTAACTTTAATAACTTTTACTTTTGTTTTGGAAGAGATGAGGCCAAACCCACTAAAAAAGAAACTAAAAGTTGAAGAGAAGGGTTGTTTTCGTGTCTCCTTTCGCTACTTACTCGTGTTTTTTTCAGACGAATAACTTGACTCAAGAGTGAATTTTCACTAAAAAGAAAGCTTTAGGATGCAAAATTTAAACTTTGGGGTCGACACATTCTGTCATGCACCAAAAGGAGTAGGGTCCTTGATTCATAAATATGTGTGTGTGTGTGTATATATATATTGAAGATGAAAACCCCACCTTCTTTATCCTAAAATTTGTGCCTTTGCTTGCATTTTACACCTTGCTTTCTCTGTCATGTATGCATGATAAGTGATGGAGCGGAAGAATCCCAACTTTAGGGGAATACTCATGTGAAGCAAAATGCCAAAAACTGTTGTATTTTTGCTATTCATTATGGCTTTGCTATCACATAATACATCCCAATTATGATTTGGAGTAATCATGAAGTTTGAGACTTTTGCATTTAAATATACGTTTTTTTAACAGTTCTGGTTTTAAAATCTTCTGAAAAAGGGTTTAGTGGGTGGGCACTAGTGCATGAAATTGCATTTGCCTCCATCCTTAAACCTCTCATGCATTATAATAACAACCTTTGAGGATTCATAACAACACTTTTAACATTGTTATTATACATAACATGAGATGAGAAGAGAAGGTTGAAGAAGATATTATTAGAAAGGTAATGGAGATTTGAAAAGAAAGTGTTTGATATACAAGGAATGCAAGGAATGGGGGTTTGATAGGGACTCCACACAGTCTGCATAGGACACCACCTAACACTCTTGGAACAAAAGTGGCTCAGATTTCAATAGCAAACCCTCTGTAATATGGGTTTGCTTTGTACACGTGAACCAACCCACATTACATTTCATTTCTATTTTTAATTCTTCACAAACCTGTATGAATGAAAAGATTCTCACCTTTTTCTCCCTTTTGAGAGACCCTATCCTCCTGCAAACACTTAAAGAAACGACAAAACAAGGTTCAACAACGGGTTAACATATTACTATTTTTACTTCTGCCTTTTCCTTTGCTACTTCAATGCAGGAACAAGCAAATATGAGTAAGTTCACTTAATGAATGTTGACTAGAAAAGGGTAAAATCCAACCATTCAGGATGGAGCCATTGATGGAAATGAAGAATGGGAACTGAAAGTTCTAAGCTTTACTAAAGAAGCATAGCTGAAGTGAGCAACTTGAATTGAATAATATAAACAAAAGACGTTCAGGTTAGTTTCCTGCAGTGTGTACTATAAACAAAAGATACCAATTCACCTTCTCGTTATTTACAAGTTCAAAACTTCCCCAAGACTGATATGGAGATGCTGTATAAGACCAAAACCTACCAATGTACAATATGTTCTTGGGGATCATAACAGCTAAAATGGCAAAGGAAAAGTGTTTACGATGAATTATGTTCTTGGGGATCATTACAACCAAAAGCTACCACTTCACTTATTCTTGAGATGGGGAGAAACATAAATAGAACAATCAGCTTACTCACTTCAGTATTTACGACGAATTATCCTGCATACTTTTGCCTGCTGCATTTTGGATCCTCCCTAAGTAACAGCTACTGAAACCTATATGCTACAAGGCTGCTAGTATAGACTAAGGATGAAGTATTACTAACACAACTGAAGCTGGTATTGGGACTTCAATTTCCTTACAATTGCTGGCATGCGCTGTTCATCATTCACCAACAATGCCTCAGGCATCAGTTCTCTGAAGAAGCTAGATCACTTCTATCAGAATTAAGATTTATATTGGGATGTGATTTATCACCTGACGCCACTTCATTTTGTTGATTCTCATTTTTATTTGATTTGAGAAACCGTCCACCACAACCCCTAGCTCTCCTCAATGCATGCAAATGTCGAGATTCATGCAAGTATGGCTGCACAATATACAGAAGCTAAGCAGTCAAAAACTAAAGAATGAAGCAACATGAAAGGTTGCAAACCGAAAACAAAAGCAATTTGATAGGTTATGCTACCATTAAAGGAAGTGGAGGACTACCACCACTAAATATTAGTGCTTGCATACCTTCCTAGACTTCAGAGCTTTATTTTCTGATTCAGCCTTTGCACGGGACTGTCTACGTCGCAAAATGCCATGATACTGCTTAGCATTCACAAAAACAGGCTCCTCAACTGCATCTGTTGGCAAAGGAACACCAGCTTGCTGAATTCCCATCAACTGCAGATGAACCTATATGAGCAATAAACAAGGAATCAAGTAACGACTAGAAAATGTAAAAATTATATAAAAAAAGTCATAAATCATATTGAAAAACAGCCTGATAAATTAAGATTCATTCATGTTGATGTCCGCATTCATAAATGCTGTTCATTCTTTAGGTTCAAGAAAGCCATTCCCCTGTATCAATTCTCACCAACAAACTCGTCAACTTGATATCTCTATGGAAAATGTTGGTCAAATCATCAAAATTATTGAAGGAGGACAAATTACTTACCATAGGTTGCCCACCATAGGGCTGTGGAGGACACGGTTGAGCATCATAAGGAGAAAAGATGCTTCTATAATAAGGATCTGGATATGGATAAGCAGGGGGTGCCTTCAGCAGAGAAGTCCCACAAATCCAAATTAGTCAAATAAGCTTTAAAAAAGTAGTTGCCAACGAAAAAGTAAAACTAAAAACGAGATTCTCCTAGTACCAAAGCATGTCCTGCTCCAACTTGTAGAGGTGTTAAATACTGATTTGAGGCTGTGATGCTGGGTTGATTTAGTCCATTAATGACTGATGAAGAATGATTCTGAGATTCAGAGTACTTTTGCAGCTTATCAGCCTCACCATTATCTGAACAACCAGTTTCCAAAGCAATATTTATCTAGGCCCAGTTGGAGTTAAAAGACAATATTGTAATATCACAAAGCAATCAGTCGAGCTCAGTAAACTCTATTGAGCCGCAGAAGTGACCATCAAATGTAACCTATAATATCAGGTTCATATAAAAAAAAAACATTAAAAAATGGATGGAGACGATATTCGCGTAGAAAAGTGGAGCTCACATAAGGAGCCCATGGTATGTCCCAAAAGAACGCTTTAGAGACTATAGTCTGAACAAAACAGATGCTATAAGGAAAGTAATTAATGCAAGCAAACATAGCAAGTTTTCTACTTGGAATACAAAATACCAACCAACAAAGTCCTGGCTTTCAATTGCAAATGCAACTTCTGATAGAGCTAAGCTAAGTGTGGGGGAAGTAGCATTGTTCTCTCTCTATTTCAGCGAATGATTTAACGTATCCTACACTGAAATGTAACTAGAATATAAAAATAAGCACCATAACACAGGAATACAAGTCTGATCAAGTTACCAGAATAATCGTGGACAGAAGAAGTCATCGGGTTGTAGTGAACACCACGTGAAACCTGATATCAAGGCCAACAAATTTGTCAGCTTAATGAAATTGGGAGGGTTTGCATGGATACGGAATTGATGCAAGGGATAATGCAAAGCATAAAAGCAATATGTAATCAATCCGACACGAGATCAACCAAATGATTGGTAAATATGGATTATTAACTTCAGTCCTCTAGTGGTCGACAAGGTAAGTGTACAGCAATCAGATGAGATTGACGTGCATAACATGTACTTTTGGCCCCCATTTTGGCAGACAATTCAGAGTCGTCTCAGTACTCCAATAGCTTCTGCTTTCTGGGTAATTACCCAACAAACCAGGATACATATATGATCGTTAAACAGAAAAACGGGACTTCAGCCCCAACTATCATAATCTAATAACTGGCTTCAAGCAATTCACTCGACATAAAAGAAACAGATTATCATCCAATTTATAGAGAGAAAAAACAATCGGGCAGGCTAACCAAGAAAGAACAACCCATGAAACCAACAAAATCTGAATTCGAAAAGAGAAATTGAAAAGGAAGAAACCCAAAATCCATGAGTAGGGTTTCGAAATGCGAAGCACACCTGGAAAGCGGGAATTCTGTCTGCTGAAGCTGATGACTGTGAGTTTTGTAGCCGTTTTTTCGTCTTCTGTGTTTCTTCTTGATTTCTTAGGTTGAGGAAAGGGGACAGCCGAAGCTTAGAATACAATTTCTAGAGCCCTGCCGCGTGTCTGAGCAGCCATGACTATGAGAATGGGGCGGGCAGTTCGGGCAGAGGGAATGCGGTGACCGAGATGATGAGCTGGCCAATTTAGACCATGGGTATCTTAGCTGGTAGATACCCATTGTCGGAGATAGGTCCCTGCCGGCTGCCACTCAAATTCCCCAAAAAAAAGCTCGAAGATTTAATATGAATTGTTCTTGGAATCTTCTGGTCTTAGTTTTTTTCCTTTGCAACTTTGACTCTGTCAGATCTTTGATCTTATTTTGAATTAGTGTTTGTTTGTTTGTTTGTAAATTTAAACTTTGAACATTTAAATGTCAAACCTGTATTAAATATGAATGGTCTTTCTTTCATTCAATTCTGACTGTGAAATTCTCAATAATTATATTTTAAAAAATTAAAGACCAAATTGATAAATAGAGATTATTTTATTTAAAAAAAAAACGAAAGTTTAATATATTTCATTTTAAAATTTAAGGTTTTTTTTTTTTTTTTTTGAAGGTTAGTCGTTAGAAACAATACCAGGAAGCAACGTGGCTTTTGAAGTTCTGATGGCCGACCACGACCACCCCAAATTGAATAAATCATATCTGATTATAAATTTTTAAATCCAAAAATAATAAACGAAAAAAGGAGCCAATAATTCATATCCATTCCATCTCCCTCTAGTTACAAACCGCCCCTTCTCCCCACCCCCAACAAAAAACAAAAAAAAAAAAAAAATTGAAGGAAAAAAAGAGGGTGGAAGAGAAGAGTTCTGCAAATTTCAATCACCCACATCAACAGGGTATTGAAGATTCAGATTTTCCGGCCCATTCCCCTTTTTTCTCCANAAAAAAAAAAAAAAAAAAAAAAAAATTGAAGGAAAAAAAGAGGGTGGAAGAGAAGAGTTCTGCAAATTTCAATCACCCACATCAACAGGGTATTGAAGATTCAGATTTTCCGGCCCATTCCCCTTTTTTCTCCATCTCTCATCGACGATTTTGTTCAACAACCGATCTCGCTGGGTATTTATCATGGATTTCTACTCCAATCTTTTATTTACTGCACGCCTCGATCTTTGGGAATTTCAAAATCTGAGTTTCGAATATGTTTCATTTCCATTTTCGTTTTCTGGGTTCTTCCTTTCATTTCTGCCCATCTGCACCGATCATGTTTGTTTGGGTATAGATGTTGATTCAACTTGTTTTGTTATTTTGGTATTCATTGTTATTGCCAACTTTTGACCTTATTTGTATATGTATGTATCGACCTCATTGTTCATGCTTGAATGCGAAGGGGATATGGTTTTCAGCCGTTTTTTTGTCTTTTGATTTATGTTTCCACCCGATGGCGTCCCAAAGTTTGTTTGTTTTAGAGATGAAGGAAACTTTAGGGGAAAAGAACTGAAATCTGAAATCAATTCTGGCTGCTAAGTTTTCTTGTCATTGGAATGAGCCATTTGGGTTTCCATTGCTGCTGGCAACCTCGTTTTGAACTAAATGATATCATTTAATGCGTATTGGTATGTCTATGTTGATTCAGAGTATAAGGGGGCTTTAGGATTTAATTTTTGTTTCTTTTTTGTGTCAATTTATTGAAGGCAGCTTGTGGAACCATAGGATTTTTTGGATGATCCTTGATTGCTGGTTGAGCAAAGAATAATCGTGCAATGGAACTTGGAAGGCCTGGCTCAGGTGGTATCCTCACTGAAATTGGAGAATCAAACTATATATTTTGTGTGGCTTGGAAAATAATGTTATGCCTTTTATTGTCTTGTTCAGGCAAAAGAAGATTAAGGGACCTATTGCTTCAAAAGGATAATCGCTTCTGTGCAGATTGTCGAGCTTTAGATCCTAGATGGGCGTAAGTTTTGTTCAAACGATTGCGCAATAGAATGAATGTTATATTCTTCTGGAGAGCTATGAACTACTTGTTATGGATGTATATAACACTTAGGAGGATGCTTTTTGCAGGTCATCAAATATTGGAGTTTTTATATGCTTGAAATGCTGTGGTGTTCACAGAAGCCTTGGTTCACATATATCAAAGGTGAAAAGTGAAGTTGGATATTGTTGTCATCAACATGGTTTTATGCACTGTTCTCTTTATAAATTCGATTGAAGGCAATAACATATTTAGGTTCGAATGATTAGTTACTGGATTCAGAACTAGACCCATTAGACCACATTAGTGAGATGGATGGTCCTTTTTTGTTCGACATCCAAGGATTTCATCTACATGATAAAGTATAGGTCGTGACGTTGATGCCACTAAACAGGACAACAGTAGACCCCTCCATATCTCAATGTTGATATGACATTTGGTCTATATGCCCCATACAAATTTGGCTTTGGATATTATCTAAAATGTCTCATACCGTCAAAGATGTTTCTTGCTCATAAGTTGGGATGATCTATCCCAACTCTAATTGCGGATGACTTTGGTTATTGATTTGGACCAGGTGTTATCAGTGACGTTGGATGAATGGAATGATGATGAAATTGATGCCATGATAGAAATTGGAGGAAATAATTCGGCGAATGCGATTTATGAAGCCTTTATTCCTGAGGGATATTCAAAACCTGGACCGGATGCCACCCATGAACAACGTTCAAAATTCATTCGGTTAGACATGATTTAGTAACTGTGAAATGTATCCATGTTAAGGGTCTTTTGTTCTTAATCTTCTCCCTAGCCATGCACTATTTAAGTTCAAGAATGAGCGCTTATTATATTTGCTCTTTGTTTCTGACCTTTTGTGATATTATTTTATCTGATCCTTTGTAGTTCCTTAAACAATTAGCACAATACTTTGTTTTGAGTGCTGACAGTGGATTAGCAGGGGTTGAATTGAATAGGCAATAGTCAACTATGAGTAAAATTTCCAAGAGAAACGATTCAATGAATGGTCACTTGCATGAATTTGACACTTTTTGTTGTCTCTATAATTATTTTTACAGGTCCAAATATGAACTTCAAGAATTTCTGAAACCGAGCTTGAGAATTTTATCGAACTCCGACAAAAGCAATGTCCAAGCAAACTTTGCTTCAAAGGTCATGAACAGTTTTCGTTCAAATTCTTCACAAAAATCAGTGAGTCCTCGCTATAGCTTTTCTCCATTATTTCTCCCTTCAAAACTGCACTCTTCATGCTTGCTTACCATATAAACATTTTCAGGGCATATTGGAAATACTTTCTAATGTGGAAGTGTAAATTATTAGTTTTCGACTGATAAATGATGATCATCCAGCCTACAGTGTACCCTTTTCGATTTCATATTTACTAAAACTCTGCTATCTCTGAAATTTAAAGCACTTGCAGAAGGGTATGGTAGAGTTTCTTGGATTATTGAAGGTGAAAGTGATTAAAGGGACAAACTTAGCTATCAGGGATATGATGTCGAGCGATCCGTATGTAGTCTTGACTCTTGGCCAACAGGTTAGTAGTTTTCTTGCAAACAAGCTCTTTGTAGATTACTGCCATAGATTTTGATTGTTCTATTTGATGTAGATGATAACATTATGCTGTTTTTTTTCTTTTAGACTGTCCAGACAGGTATAATCAGGAGCAACTTGAATCCTGTGTGGAATGAGGAACTGATGCTATCTGTACCTCAAGCTTTTGGAACCTTAAAGTTGGTATGTCTTTCTAAAACTCTTTGCACTTGGTCTCCCTTTTTTAACCAAGCATACTAATCTTAATATAACCACAGAAGTTTGTTTCCCATTCATTAGTTTACTGACCATCTTGTATGAGATTGTTTTATTCAGTATCCAACATCTACTGCTATGGTTATTTACAATTATCTATACTTGTCACCACATTGCAGCAAGTATACGACTACGACACGTTTACAGCAGACGACATAATGGGAGAAGCAGAAATTGATCTCCAGCCCTTGATAACATCAGCAATGGCATTTGGGGATGCTGGAATGTTTTCAAACATGCAAATTGGAAAATGGCTGAAATCACACGATAATGCTCTCATAGGCGATAGCACCGTTAATATTGTGGATGGGAAGGTAAAGCAAGAGATATCACTCCAGCTGCAGAACGTGGAATCAGGAGAACTAGATCTAGAGCTAGAATGGATGCCTCTTGGACAATAGGTAAATATAAATCCCAAATCCCTCCCAGTTTTATTGAAACAAGAGTGTTAGTTTTCACATGGTTTGTCCTTGTTCTAACCTCTAAATGTTCAATGCATCTCCATGTCATTTGATAGTTTGGAAAGCATTGGAGTTCAAACTAACTTAAGGCTACTACACTCCAGATTTTCAATATTCTTGTTTACTATATGAGCCCTTTGATTCCTTCAATTTATAAATATATGGTGTCAGCCACATTCTTTTTGTTCACTTTTCATTCAAAACTGGAGTAACCAGTACCAAATAAAATACTGCACACTTTAAGCAAGACAATCTTTCTTAAACACTTAAATCAATGTTCATCTGGAAAAAGAAAGTAATAAATGATCAAATAGAATAATAGCTCAAAATGTTTCCAACAATAATTGGGTACGCTGTTCTAATCATTTTAATATCAAATCTTATCACATTTCTTTGAAACACTTCTCAATATCCCCAGGTCCCCCACGCGTTTTCATGCTTACATGTAAAATTTGGTTGAGAATATTATTTTCTTATAGAAGAGGCAAACACGCAAAGCAATAACATAATCAAAACTTTAAAGAATTTCCTTTTTTTTCTTTTTATTGATATCGACAAATTATTGGTACATGAGCATACAGATTCCCAACATACAATCAATGGCAATAAAATTGTCTAATTTCGTAATTAAAATGACATCTCATACAGTAAGGAAAATTTGGAACTGGGAAATATCACTATTTCAAAAGTTATAACAGTATGACTCTTGGCTAAGACAGCTAGATTCTTGGTGTAAACCGTAATGGTATTATCACAATTGTTGATGATATCTTATCTTTATTTGTGATTACTGTTGTTAGAAGAGAGCGGCAATGATCTTTGATTTTTTACCTTAAAAATGTAGTATAACGTAGAACCGACTAATAAAGTGACACCTGTTATTCCACAAGCCGCCGTCGCCACCAATAGTGCATTTCTCAGTCGTTTATCTCCACCGTCACGGTGGGTCCACCATCCCGGCGCCTCGCTGGAATTCATCGCCTTCGGCAACGGCAATGCCACTTCCGGCGTCGGCGACGAAGTTCCTCCGAAGAACGACCGCATCTCCGGCGACGATTTGTCTCCCGCTGCCGGAAGGCTCTGAAACTCCAGACCATGCTCCGACGGCCGAATCTCCAGCGCCGCCGCGATTGCGACGATAAACAGCAAATACACGGCCATCGCTGCCATCGATTTGATAGTAATCATCGGCGCTGATTCCTCGACCACGAAGCGAGCTGTGCGTCTCGATTTGCTTCGTTCTTCTTCCTCGATTGTGTTTAGAGTACTATAACGCGGAAAAAACTTGTGAATTAGGCAATGGAAGAAAGGGGAAAGAGTGATTCAGAGTGTTAAGAACAATCATGGGACGAAGATTGGATTTGGCGTAAAGGGGAAGCAAACGAATGCGGTTTATAATCTCTCACTTTTTTCGCAAACCTTTATATCTCTGTTTGGTTCTCGGGAAAAAGTTTGAGCAGAAGCTCTGAGCTTTTCGGACAAATTACATTTTTTTTTTCTCCACATATATAATTTAAAAATTTTGCAACCGCAATTTTATTTACTTGTTATCTAATCATTTATTATTTTTTTATTTTATTTTATTTAAATCAATGAGAATTTAAATCTCTCTTACTATTCTATTTAATTATAAAATATAAATATTTGGTTGACTTAATTAGAAATATTATAAAGACATGCTGTTATTGACTCACTCCACTATATCCACTCTAATAATTTCAATTCAACTATAGATAACTTTAGAGTTAACAAATAATATATATATAAAATTTTAAATTATGTTTAATCTATAAAATTTATTTCTCATATACTAACATCGAAAGTTTAGATTTTAGAATCAACAGTGATGTATAACTGTGTAAGTCAAAGTTGGTAGACGGTGGACCATGCTATTTCACATCATCCCCACTGTCAAATATCTTCATATTCCCATTGATTTAGACCTTTCATTTTAACCACGTACTTTAATTAACGACACCCCTTAACAATTCTATTTTAGCTTAATTTAACATTATTATCTTGTGCTCTCTAAGCTGACTTTTCTTTAAAGTTTTAAAATGCGTATTAGAGAGAAGTTTCAACACCGTTATAAAAAATGCTCTGTTTCCCTCTTCCACCTATTATAGTTTAAATGTCTCGATATTTTCATGTATTTCTTGCGACATGGTCATGTTACCTACTTGTTGTTTATAAGATTGAAGACTACTGTACCCACAAACCAAAACAAATTTACAAAATTTTTCTAAAAGATCAGAAGCCATCAAAAGGAAAATGCACCTTTTTTTTTTCTTCTTTTTTTTTGGTATAAACAGTAAAAAAAAATACATATTTTTGTTTGTTGCCAATAAACATATAAATTTGACAAAATAACAATTTACCCAAATAATAAAACATTTAAAATCATCTATCAAAGAAAGAACAACAAATTACGAATATTTATTTAGGGTTCAATTCAACTGACCTCCAAACTTTTTATTATTATTATTATTATTTTCACTTTTTGATCGTCTTCTTCTTGTTCTTGGCCTTCTCTGCCCTATCCACCAACCAGTTAAATATGGTGCCATAGACAAGCTCCACATTCTCCTTCGGCTCGCCGATCAACTGGTGCCACGTTCCGGGATAAACCTTCAACGTCTTGTCCTCACTCGCCGCCGATTCGAACACAAATCTCGCCGACCGGCTGTCGCAAACAACGTCGTCTTCCCCATGAACCATCAGCATCGGAATCCTAATTTCATGGCAGTTCGTCTTTATGTACTCGCAGACTCGAAGAAACTCCAATGCCGTCGCCATCGGCGGTTTTCCCGAGAATCGCCGATTGGGGTTTCTAGCCACCAATCTCCTCTTCCACTCCTCTTTGTACGATTTACCCGCGAGCGGTTTCGATACGACCAATCGCAGTGACGGCGCTAAAGACGCCGCTAATGGAAGAAGCTTCTCCAATGGCCAAATCGGTTTGAATTTCGCCGATATTCCACACATGGAGCCGTTCAACACGATTCCATTCCAAACCTCCATTTGCTTCAGGGCAATAAGCATCGAAATTGCGCCGCCTAGTGATTCTCCATAGAGAAAGGCAGGAAGGGTGGGATTCTGTTCTCGAACAGAGTCGAAAAACAGAGTGCAATCAAGAAGGAGGAGTTCGATATCTGGGATATAACCAGGGGAGCCTTCGGAGCGGCCATGACCTTGAAGATCCAGAGAGCAAACAAGGAACCCATATTTGGCTATGGCGACAGCAGTGAGCTCGAAGATCCATCCGCTGTCAGAGGAGTAGCCATGGACCATGGCTACAACCCCTTTGAGCTCTGCGTCCGCAGCAGGGCGCCATGATTGAGTGAAGATTTTCATCTTCTGGGCATTGAGGATGAAGCTTTCATAGTGAGTAACTTTGTGTTTCTTGTAGAATTCTTCTCTTGTTAGGCCTCCGTAGGGGCTGTTTTCGTTGGCCTCGTTTATTGGGTGTGACATTTTTAACAACAGAGGGAGTGATGAAAAAGATAAGTAGGGATATCTATATATATATATATATCTGAATTTGGTTTCAATGAGTGTGCGTAAACGTTTTGGTCCAGTTTTCAAGGGACAACGACATTGAATCATGACGTGGGTCGAGCAGCATCAGAACATACCAAAATTTAGTGTGAACAAAAGAACCAACTAAATATGTAACTGTCTATAATCACAATAAACTTCAATTTTTCCCCTTCTTTTTTCATTTAAACTATAACTATCTGTCTCTTTCTGGACGGATTCTTGACTTTACTGGTTAAATGTATTAGTGAGAATAACAAGAGTCCTAGAAAGAGTATACTTTCTTTGGTCGTGTTAAGTCGGGTGAACGAATATCACATGAGCTTAACAAGTATTAGTCAAAGTTCAAGTAGAATTTGTGTATACCTATAGGAACATAGACGAGTGGATATTTTTAGGTTGATTTGTGTATTAAGCAATTTTTGGGTGTTGTCTAACCTAAGCTACACATACCCACTTGTGGGCTACGTGGCGTATGAATGCCACCTGTCATTTCTTATTTAATTTATTCAATTTTTTCCTGCTTGTTTCTGATGTGTATTTAATTTTCATTTATTCTGGATGGCTGTGATATCCCAGTGAGTGGTTTGCTGCCCAACTACTAATTAATCGTATATTTTTATATTGTTATTGTTATAATTATCACGTAGTTTAATGTCAAGAGATAAAGTGACAGCCAAACAAATGCAATAAAGGCCGAAGATATGTGGTCTTAGAAAATAACAATTTTTATATTCCAAACCAACTTGGATATTTATCATACACATATTTTTTTTATTTCTTTCATAAAAAGACAAACTAATTTTTTAATAATTCCTTCAAGTTATTATTATATTTTTAACAAACTCCCAAATAAAATTTATGGGTTAACACTAGATGTCAAATCGAGTTGATGTGGCTAAGAGTGTTTCAACCTGCAAAAACAAATTGATTTGAATTGAATAATCTGAGTTATTCGATCCTTACATGATATGAATACTCTTAATTAGGATACTTTTAATTTTTGATAATATAAATGAATGAATTGGTGGTAGGGCAGGGCAGGGCGTAAGATAGGATAATGAATAGTTAATTATGATTATTGAGTATTATAATTGATAGAGTATTATTAAGAAATGTGAAAATGATCATAAATAAGGGTTTTTCATGATGGTCTAGTTTATAGACAAACCAAATAGACATCCCACTTTGTCGCACCCTATATATTTATTTAAAAAAGTGAGGCCCAGAAGTGGTTTTGTATTTATTTATTTAAAAGAGTGAGGCCCAGTGGTTCTCCAACCACTCCTATTGAATCAATTATTAATATGGACAGAAGGACCCAACAGAAATTGAAGGATATTAATAGAGTATGAACATAATTGTTGCTTTGCAACTAAGCAATTTCACTTTTCTTTTCTCTCTTTTTCAGAGTTTTTTTTTTTAGGTTTAGTGGGATTTGGAACTTTTCAATAAGATTGGGTTGAATCAGGCTTAATCGTATGCCCATTTGGATTGCCTCGAACTTGAGGTAAGGTGAGATTATAAGTTTTCGGTGCTTCACGGCTAAATTTCATCTTAGATATGGATTTATCTATGCTTCTATTTATTTGAGTTTCATATAATTGGTTAAATTCTATGGCTAAAGAGGTTAGGCAGCCTTGACCACATTAAGTAGGTTGACGCTCCTTTAGTACCATTTATTTTTTTTACTCCTTAATATATTAAAATTAAATTTAAAAGGAAAATATCAATTAAAAAAAAAAAAAAAGCTGAATATTCAAATACAAACAAATTATCAATTTTGGATATATCCCCCGAATATATTAAATGTTATATTTATTTTTTAATTAGTTATTCCAGTTTATCAATTCCAAAACTTTACGAATGGAATCTGAAATATCGACAAAAAAAAAAAGAAAAAAAAAAAGAAAAAAAGAGAGATTAATTTAGAGTTTGGACGGGGCAAATGTTGTAAATACCTTCTATTCTGGGGGGCCGGTTCCTGTTTCTAAATTCTACCTTCCCTCTCCCGCTCACCAAGTCCTTCCCTTCCACCTTGCTTTCGTTTTTCGCAGCAAAACCCTAATTTAGCTGAACTCATAAACACAATTATTGCTGGCTTACCAGTGGGGGACCCTCGAAGATTTTCCTCCCTTGTCTTCTTCAGGTTTCCAGAAGCTGTTGACCGTTAATTTCGCCCGTTCTTGTCTTCTGCTCTGCTTCAACAGTAAGTACAAATTGTGTTTGTTTTCCTGGTGTTTTGATTCTTCCTGTTAGGTTTTTTGTATTCGGTGTAGTGTTCCTTGCTCGACTTGCACTGAATTGGCACTTTAGTTGCTGCCTTTTTGGTTCTCGAGCTAATGCCCAGTTGCCAATGAAGTCTTTCGGAAAAGGGAGTTCTGAAAATTTGGCTGATTTTCATACGAGGAAGCCGATTTACTCTGTACCATAACAGTGAAACGGGAATTTTGTTTTCCTCGGAATTTTCATGCCATAGAAGAGTAGGTTTTAGTCTCACGCTCATTCATCTTCTAAATGATCTAGTTCACTCTTCTGTGATATGGTTCACGCCCTTCCGATTCGGTCATATTCGTTATATTTTTTGTTAAACTCAATAACATATGAGTTGTATTGTTTTCCTCGTTAGGATGCCATTGCAAGTCTGAGAAGATATGGATGCAAATGCGCCTCTGGAGGAGAACGGTAAGATGGAGCTTAGTGATAGTGATAAACAAGATGAGGATTTGGGCGACGACATTCTCGAGGATTTGGACTCTTATTTGCAAGACATCAATGATCGGCTGACCATTTCGAGGATGGTAAGTGACTCTGTCATCAAGGGTATGGTAAATGCAATTTCTCAGGAGGCGCATGAGAAAATCACTCAGAAAGAACTGGAGGTGTCTGAATTGAAAGAAATAGTACACTCCTACCACTTGGGATCTGAGAAAAATGAGTTCTTGGTGTCTCCACCGATGTCGTGGAAGCCAAAAATTTCTGAACATGACAGAAACGACAGCATCTCTGGTGCATTTTTTGAGCATGATGAAATGAGGGAATCCATGTGCAGCCTAAAGAATTCAACTGAGGAGAACTTCAAGAAACTAAGGAAAGAAATTGATAGAATAAGAGGAGAAAACTCAATTAGAAAGATCAATTCAGGCTCTGAGTTGGTTGGATTTGGATTGAGTGGTATACTACAAGAAAAAGCATCTTCAAGATGTATTGATGTCGATAAAATAGTCGATGATCTTCAAGATAATCTAGACACTTACTATAAGCAGGTGGAAGACATAGTTCAATTGTCCAAAGCATCTCTTGGTCAGTGGCAAGTTGAGCAAGAGTACCTATCTGATATTGAAGGCATGGTTATTAGAAATTATATCTGTTGTGTTCAAGAAGAGTTCAAGGAGAAACTGTGGGACCAAAAGGCTAAAATTTTGAGTAATGAAAGAAAGATCTCAGCCAAAAAGATTAAAGAAATTTCATGTTTACGTCAAGAATTAGATATCATTTTGAAATCACTATCTCCTTCAGAAATTGGACATTTGATTTCCTATAGTTCTATGGATTCTGATCATTCCCATCGCAAGTTACATATGACTCCATCGACTTTGCTTTGGGAAGGAAATGGCAAACATGAAATGTCCAAGACAAATCTTCCGACGAATGTGGACCCTGCTCGTCTGAAGCATTTGACTAGAGATGAATTAATTAATCATTTCAATGCTGAGATGACAAAAATGAGTAGAAACCACGAGTCCCAAGTACATCAAATTACTGAAGAAAATTTCACCCTCAAGAGAGAACTTTTGAAAGAAAAAGAGAAGTCATCTTTATTGAAGAAGGATAAAGAGTTTGACATACTAAGGAGAAAAATCCCTGACATCATTCTAAAATTAGATGACATTGTTATGGAAAATGAGAAAATACAGTCATCTGATGCTAATGATGAGAACCTGGGGACAATGAGGAAAAGATTGGAGTCTCTTATTTCAGAAAATCACCACCTTAATGACTTGCTTGGAGAAAAGATAAAGGAGGTTAAATGTTTGTCTTTTCAAGTTTCAAGCCACGCTGAGCAAATGTCCCAACATTCTCTTTTACATGTCAAGTCATTGAATACGATTGAAAGAATTACATGTGAAATGCAGGATGCACAATTTGAAGCCTCAATTTGTGAGGATATAGTCAAATGCTTTCTAAGGGAGACGATAGACCAAATCAGATACACCCCAGAGGAGTCAGCTTTGAGATATGATATCATGCAAGGAATTTATAAAACCATCCTCCAAGGAGCTTCTTTCATAGGTGAGCTTCCTAGTTCATCTGAAAATGAACATTTAGATGAGGAATCCGTCATTATGCAAAGTATTCTGGGAGTGGTTTTACAAGAATCCTTGAAAGAAGCTGAGGAGAAAATGTCTAGCTTGAACAGCAGATATATGGAAGAGATGAGAATTCGACTGTCCCTTGAAACGAAGGTGTTTCATTGTGGTGAGGCATTAGGAGTAGCGGCTTTTGAAAAAGAAAAGTTAGAAGCAGAATTATTATCATTGAGATCATCATTAAAAGAAAAAGAACAACGTGTGCAAGAAATAATTTTTGAATTAGAAAAAGAGAAAGAGAAGGTGGCTTTAGCTTATGAAGAGGTTGACTCTTTGAAGGATCAGACCAACATGCAGGAAATACTTATTTTGAAAAGCCAAGAAGAGTCCAATACTGCCAATCTTAAATTGACTGAGGCCATGCAGAAAGTTGAATTACTTGAGGTGGAAACTTGCGAGTCAAAACAGAACCTTGAACAAGCAATGGCAGAATTAAGCAAGGTTGATGAAGAAAGGAGGATGCTTGCTGCCATGGTGTCAGAACATAAGGAGACTATGTTATTGGTTGAGGAGAAAGAAAAGGAATCTAAAAAGCAGATAGAATCAGTGATTTTTGTTGTCCAGGATCTATTGAAAGAGGTTTTTGATTTTGAACATAGAGTTGTTGACTATATTTCAAGGAATAATGAAAGGTACTTGGCTAATACTTTGATATTTTGTTCTGATATTGTTGTTGAAACTTGAACTTTTAGTAATCTTCAAAATTGTTTCATTTCACTTGTTCTTCATCACTGGCGTGGCTGTTTGTTTTGATGTCCTGAGTGGGTTTCAGTTTTACTGTTATCTTATTACATTTTCCACTCACCAATGCCTTTCTAACAAGATTCTAAGAAAAGATTGGACATTAAGGTGGAGTTGTAGCTCATCATGCCTCCAAGTCTATTATTAAGACACCTAACATTACTTCGAAGTTTTTTTTTCGTTGAAGTGCTCGACTGCGAGATTTGTGTTTTTTAATGACAGCATTACCTTTTCATGTCTTCTTTGGCTTTAGGCACATTATCATGCCTTACCATATTGGGATTTTACCTTCATATTTGCATATATGAAATGAAGTAACTGATTTTGTTACTGGTATAGGATAGCATCACTTTTTCAGGAATGCTTTCTTTTTTTTGGAGTTTGTTTCCTTTGAGCTTTAGTCTCTTTTCATCTCTTCATTGAAAAATTTCATTTTTGGTTTACAAAACAGTTCATTATCTTGAATTGAATGACATGATCGAGTTTACATCTTCTTGTTCCCTTTGATACTCTGGGATAAGAACCTTAACTAGTGTGAAATTATTTACAACCTTATTGAGTTATTGCCTAAAAAATTGCTCTGATGATTGATCTCTCCATGTTTTAATTAAACCAAAGAACATATCAGGATTCATGTAACTCCATGTTTTGATTAAACAAAGGAACTCGTCCAGAAGTACATATCTTGAAGTTTTTAGAGAAATATTGTTTTTTCACAAGCATGTGCGTGAATGAGCCAAACTAATCCTTATTTGATTTCTATCTTCCCGTAGTTTGTGCCGACCCCCACTCCCTCTCTGTTTAATTATCCATTCATTGGAATGCTTAAACCTCCTATTTTGTCTCTTAAATGAGTAAAAATTACTAGGCATCGCCTTGACTTTTCTTAATTAGGTCATTATATATTCTGATTTAAATACTACGTGCTAGCTTGTGTTAAAATTTATGATCTGAAGCCATTAATGTAGTCTTGCTTTCAGGTTGGAGAGTTTGAGTTCTGAGACAAAGTCACTTGTCCAGAATGCCTCTATGTTGAAAAGAGCCAGTTTGCTTTTCAAGCAGAGGCTTGAAAAGAGGTGTTCTGACCTTCAAAAGGCTGAAGCTGAGGTACTAAAGTAGATTTTCCTAGTGAACCAGTTTGTTAGTTCTATGTTCTGATATTGATTTTCGCTTATGGAACTTCTATATGCAGCCAGGTGCCATATAGGGTTTATGTATATTTTTTGACAATGAACTATTTTTTGATTTTGCGGTTCATCCGTTCTTTGGAAATTAGAGAAGTATTGCCATTTAATTAGTTGTGGGAGTCAACATTCCTACTAATTTTATGTTCGAAACCCATTTTCTAATTAAATAATTTATGCTTCTAAGATATCATTTCCAAGAGTTTCTAGGAACCTATTGTTGATTCTGGTGTAAAAGTTCAAAGTTCTCCTCAATTAATTAAATGAAAAAGAATGCAGGCTTGTTAATAACGTTAAAGTTAACTTAAGGGTTCCTCAGCGAGAAACTTCCCAATCCTTTGGTTGCTTGAAAAAAGTCTTGAAGAAGCGTCATATGTAGTAAGCTGCTATTGTGAGATCCTACATTTTGTGGTTCATTAGATAGCATTTATAGTCTACATGTGCTGGAGTGAATGAAATAGAGGCAAAGAATAGGGGAGAGGGTCGTCAACTGTGTATCTTCTCTTTTGTTTATTTTCTCTTGATATGGTGTTTGTTCTCTCACTATGTCTGCTATAGGCTTACAGCTATTAATTTACGATTCTGTTTCAGGTCGATCTTTTGGGGGATGAAGTTGATGCGCTTTTAAGACTTCTTGAAAAGATGTACAATGCTCTTGATAGTTATTCACCAATATTGAAACATTATCCAGGAGTAAGTTGCTTTTCATTTAATTCTTAATTACTTTCTATATTCTTGAATCGTGTTAATTCTCAAGAATACCTTCTGTCATGAAATCGAGAAGGATAGTCTCAGTCCACAAATTATTCATTTTTACTGAAAATATTAAGTTTGTCCTTTTATTTTGAAGGTTTTCAGTTTATTACTTGAATGCGGGATACATGCTTTGAAACCTTTTTTCTTAATGTGCTTGAATATTTGAATTATACTGTGAAAATTTAATAGGAAGCAGATAATAAGACATTAAAATCCGTACGGGGGGATAGATAAAAAATTACCCAAGTTTCAAGTAGTTTGAGAAATTCAGATTCCTTCCCTCTCAAGTCTAAACAATCACCTCCCTTTCTTGCCATTCGATTCCTCTAGTTAGAACAACTAGTCTCTAACCAACTCCTTAGAAACTACCATTTTAATTACCACATTACCATTTTCTATCTAGTCCTATCAAAAGCCTTTACATCTTTGGGTGAACACAGAGGTACAATTTGGAATTCTTTCACTTATTTGATTGGATGGGGGACTTAATTGAATTGGTTATAATATAAAGTAGTTAAACTTTTTGGCTCTATTTTTTTTAGATTTATATGTTCTTTTTCATCCTTGTACATGGTTAAGGAAGGTCTTTTGGAAGGTTGACGACCTAAAACTATTAACCTCAAAATCCTTTATTTATCCTGATTGCCTGCAATTGATCATCTCGATTATCATTAAGATTTAACCTACGCCTTCCATTTGTTGAGGATCAATGGGGTCCATTTACCATTGACTGTCAGCTTGCTATCTAACTCCATTTGTCGATTATAACTTTTGTGGATGGTTATATTGCGTGCTTGAAGTAAAATAAGTTATGGGATCTTCTGTGATTAAATACATTTTTTTAATATTCACTTGTCAATAATTGTCGATAATTTATACTTGGGATTTTTTTTTTTTTTTTTTAATTATAGATCGTTAAGGTCTTGAAGCTTTTAAAAAGAGAACTGAGCAGAAATACGACAGAAGCTTTTTGACATGCTTTGATGAGGTAATGTCTATATTCAAAAGTCACAATCTAATCCATTGCAACTCCTTTTTATTGAGTTTCTAGCGATACAGTACGTTGTAATTTAGATGCAACTTTGAATGGATTCCATTTGGAAGATGATAAATACAATGAATTGTTGTGCATATTGGGGTATTTGCTGGGAAACAATCATCATACTTTTTCCTTGGGTTTGTTTTTCATTGAACAGGGTAAAGGCCGTGAGTTCCCTGCCGCTGCATGTTTTGCAATGACCGGATTTCTGGAAAGGCATTATTTCTAAGCTAAGCTATACATTCCCTCCAAAAAGGGAAAAACGACTGTAAGTAGATAGTTAACTAGCCGTGTGGAGGTAGGAAACGCATGTCCTCAAAACTTCAGTTACCAGTCCTAATCTCACTGGACGTTAATCTGAGAAATCTATTGGCAGAATTGGATTAACACAACAGCAATACAGATTGGAGAACAGGATTTGTAGGTATAAATACGCCACATTCTTTTTGTCTCAGGGCTTGTAGGCTTCTCGTCCAGTTTAACCCTTAGGGTTCTTTTTGTTATATGTTTATTGTTTTTCATAGGTTTCTTTTCTCTCTTCCATTTGTTGTAAAGGTTCTTTCATCCACTAAATCAAATGAAGGATAGTCTATTTACATAGAAAATTCACGTTCTTTTCTCTATATATGGCTACGATTGGCAGTGATCAAATTTCACGAATTGGAACACTTCAACTGTCTCCTTTCACAAGATGGATAAAGTTGAACTTAGATTAGAGAGTTGTATAACTAATCAGAAAGGAGTTTTGTTAAGATAGAGACTGTCGGTGATTTCATTGTTCGTTTAGATTATTGCCTTTAGGCGTTGTTTGAGAGTCAAAATCATGCTGTGAAGACAAGGGGTTTAGGCTTTTAATAACCTCGCCTGTTCCTTTTCCCTTTTCCCTTTTCCCTTTTCTGCACTAATCTTTAAACACAATAATTGGTTTGCTTGTCGCTATTGAAATAATCATAGTTGTTGGCATATCAAATCGAATGAATGGGGGGGTCTGGGTCTGGGTGTTGTAAATATGGATGGATGATGGATTCGGCAAGACTTGGCTTTCTTGTGTTTAAATTTTGGGGCATCTCTGTATGGAAGGAGCTTTCGTTGTGATTGAGAAGTCTGGCCAAATGAAGGGGCCATTGATGGCCAGAGCTGTCCCTTTTTAGGTATTCATTATTTCTTAGATGATTTGAAAATGCGTTATTATTAACTTTTTTTTCTAAACCAGAGTTACCATTTTGATCCTTTTGTTGTTGGCTCGTTGTTGTAGGGGCGCCTCCCAATCCGCGTGTAGATTGGATGACGACTTTCGAGTTTTGTATCTTAGCAAGAGTTTGTTAGAGAAAAAGAGAGAGATTCGGAACGTTGTTATATGGAAACAAACAAGAGCTTTGGTTGACTCGAGGCAAACGCTTTTGGTTTCAAAATCTAATTATTAAAACAACCATGGAACTCTAGTAACTGAAGCAGCATGTTTATGAAATGGGTCCAACTTCATTATAAAAATCTCTCTATTGACTCATAAATATAATATCCTAATTTGTATCTTGTGGGAAGGGGGCTGTTTTACATCTCTGCTTAAATCTATCTTTGTACTGAAAAATCTGATTTATAAGATGGATGGATGCCATTTCTGACAAAAATGCATTTCTTGGTTGTATTTTGACTGTTCTTCTATGATCGCATTCTTAGGAAAATTGATGAGAAAGATCTATCGGGACCGAGACACTTGCTTGGATTACATAGGAATGAATAACGTTTCACCACGTGGACCTTTTCATCCAACCTTCTTACAGATTTTCCTTGCAATCTAGTATTGAGTAATATTATGATTATTAGAAGAATATAAATATTTTAAAAACAAATAGCAATATTAATTTATTTTCTTATAGTGCAAGTATTAGGGTAAAATTACCGTGAATTTAGTTCAATTTGGCTGGAGAAACAGTGGCATATGCAGGTATTCATTAGATTCTGGTAAGGGCGGCAAAAATTTATTGGCCAACTGCAAGAAAAGGAAAAGGTCCTGTTTTGATTTGTTCTGTATTTTGTTTGGGTGAGGTTTCCTGAAAGTTGAAGCAGACAGCAGAGTCTGAGCTCTAATTGACAATTAAATCTGCACTACCATTTTGTACCATTCCATTTGTTTTAGATTTAGAAATAGGATGAATAACATTCCTTTTTCAGCAACAAAACAGCTGAGCTCAAAGCCCAAAAAAAAACGTAAAAGAAGCTCCAATATCGCCTTCAAATTTAGTTGTAGAAATGGGAAGTGGAAGGCATTTGTTTGATATAAAATTGAACCAAAACCAAGACTGGGTTTTGAAGGGAAGTGTTAGGGGTACCATGTGGTACGGAATAGCAGAAGACAAGCCAGAAACCTTGCTTTTTTAGTCTCTACCAAGTTTAAAAGAATGGTAGTTTTGGAGAAAATGGCGCAAGAATAATTGCTTTGCTTATCTTCCTCCAGACATGAGCATGTGACCCACCTCGCAAATAATGGAGCCAATCCCATCTCTGGCACACCCAAAACCTGCCTCTTCCATACCAATTCTCAATTCCATAAAACAAATAGCTCTGTGAGAGAGAAAAACAAACAGTGAAACAAAACTCTGCATTTCAGTTACATTACTCATTACATTTCTGGAAATTTGTATTTCCTGCGTGCGTTTCAATTGTGTCAGATTTTTTTTGGCTCTTCGACGAAGAAGATATGGCAACAAAGCAATTATCATATCAACCCTTTTCCTATCTGTTGCCAACAACAACAACCCATGTTCTGATTTCTCCTTTGTTTTCTTGAGAGAGAGCCCTTTTCCAGTGCTCCTTCCTTGGTTTTCTTGTGGGGGTTTGTTCTTTTTCTTCTCTGTTTAATTTAGTTTCTGTATCCTGTTGAGACCCCTTTTTCCTTCTCAGTTCTTGTTGCTCAGATCTGCCACTTATCTGAGGTTGTTGGTAAGAGATAATGGCTGATTCCATTTTCCATGAAGCATTTGCTGTTGGGTTTCTTTGGCTTTCTCTTTCAGATGCGCCCATTAGTCTAGTTAAGGTAACTACAATGTTCTTGTATAGCTGAGAATGTCTTTTCTTCAAGCGTGGCGCATTCATTTACGTAATGGGTTTTGATGGGTTTAGGACTCTCTTGTTTGTTCATGAGTGTTGGTTGAAAACATAGTTGATATTTTCTTTTTTCTTTTGTTATTAAAGAGCATACAAGACAAGATTTTGTTTATTGGGGAAGATGGGGAAGTTCTTGATTCTGTCACTACTCCTGATGATAATTTCTGGATGTGTACAAACTGGAGAATCCAACTCCAAGTCCATTTTCATCGACTGTGGCTCAACTTCAAATGAAACTGTTGATGGTC
Organism: Cucurbita moschata; assembly: GCF_002738365.1. NCBI lineage: Eukaryota > Viridiplantae > Streptophyta > Magnoliopsida > Cucurbitales > Cucurbitaceae > Cucurbita > Cucurbita moschata. The sequence continues at coordinate 343,968 of NW_019268559.1, read as the reverse complement.
GGAAATGGATTGGCGACCTGAGTTCTGAAGGGAAAGGGAACTTTTCTGTGGGCAGTCTTGGTGCTAATATCAATGCCTCCACAGCCACTCTAAACGGCGATTCAGTCTTTGAGCCGCTGTATAAAACTGCTCGGCTTTTTACTGATTCCCTAAACTATACCTTCAAAGGCGTTTGGGGTAATCATTTTGTTCGGCTCCATTTCTGCCCCTTCCCTTTTGAAAACCTGAATGTGAACGAGTCCTCATTTTCTGTCTCAGCAAATGGTCTTAGACTGGTTTCGGAGTTGAATGTTCCCAATGAGATTGCATATAAGAATTTGGAATTTCAGCGGTCTGGGATCAATTCAAGTTGGTTCTCTTTGATTAAAGAGTTCATTATTGTTGTCAATTCAGAGGCATTTGTTCTTGAGTTCTCCCCGTCTGGTGGATCATTTGGGTTCATTAATGCTATTGAAATCGTCCCCCTGGTGGATGAGCTCTTTGCAGGTTCGATTAATAAGGTGGGTGGAAATGCTGTTAGCTTGAATGTGAGTGAAAGGGGATCTGAAACTATGTACAGATTGAATGTTGGAGGTCCGGAGATCAAGCCCGCTCAAGATTCAAATGGTTGGAGAATGTGGGAAGTGGACTCGAGTTATATGATTACAGCAGATGCTGGGTTTGAGATACATAACAGTTCTAATATAACCTATGCTTCCATGAATGACTCCATTGTAGCTCCACTCCCTGTGTACGAAACAGCCAGGACGATGTCCGAGACCGAAGTGCTGGAGAAAAGGTTCAACATGTCGTGGAAATTCGAAGTTCATCCCGGGTTCGAGTATTTGATTAGACTGCATTTCTGTGAGCTGTTGTATGAGAAGGCAAGACAGAGGGTTTTCAAGATTTACATAAACAACAGGACTGCATTTGAGAATTTTGATGTGTTTGATAGAGCAGGGGGAATAAACAAAGCATATCATGTGGATTTTCTTGAACCAATATCATCCAAAATCAACACCCTTTGGATTCAATTAGGCCCTGATGCAGCTGCAGGTGCTGCAGGAACAGATGCTCTCTTGAATGGGCTGGAAATCTTTAAGCTGAGTCAAAATGGGAATCTTGCGTACATTGACAGGTTTAATGCCTTAGAGGAATCAATGGGAAATTCGAAATCTCTAACTCTTTGGATAGGCGTTGGAGCAGGTTTAGCCTCTGTTGTTTTGCTTGCTGTTATTACCGTTCTCATCATCTATTTCTGCAGATTCCGGAGAGAGGATTTTACTAAGAAGAGCTGTTCTAGGTGGAGAGCAGGATCCAGCCGTGGGGCCACTGTCTCCAACACTTATGCCAGAGGATCCTTGGGGGGAGGCAGTGTATTTGGGTCCATGCCAACCATCAGAGTTGGTAAATGGTTTACATTAGCTGAAATTCTTGCAGCGACCGATAAATTTGATGAAGCTCTGCTGATTGGAGTTGGGGGTTTTGGTAAGGTCTACAGAGGGGAGATTGATGATGGTACTCTTGTGGCTATCAAGAGAGCCAACCCACAGTCACAGCAGGGACTTACCGAGTTCGAGACCGAAATCGAAATGCTTTCTAAACTTAGGCATCGGCATTTGGTCTCGATGATTGGGTTTTGCGATGAGCAGAAGGAAATGATCTTGGTTTATGAGTACATGGGGAATGGAACCTTAAGAAGCCATCTCTTTGGGAGTGATCTCCCACCTTTGACATGGAAGCAGCGATTGGAAGTGTGCATTGGAGCAGCCAGGGGACTCCATTACCTTCACACAGGAGCTGAGAGAGGAATAATCCACAGAGATGTGAAGACAACCAACATACTCTTGGATGAGAACTTTGTGGCAAAAATGTCTGACTTCGGTCTTTCAAAAACAGGGCCTGCTTTGGATCATACCCATGTTAGTACTGCAGTAAAGGGCAGCTTTGGGTACCTGGATCCGGAGTATTTTAGGCGGCAGCAGCTGAGTGAAAAATCTGATGTCTATTCTTTTGGTGTGGTATTGTTAGAAGTTGTTTGTGCTCGAGCTGTTATAAACCCAACCTTGCCTAAGGATCAGATAAATCTTGCGGAATGGGCAATGAAATGGCAACGCAAGAAGTTGCTGCACACCATCATCGATCCGCGTCTCAACGACAAATATTGCCCCGAGTCTCTGAAAACATTTGGCGAGATAGCAGAAAAATGCCTTGCTGATGAAGGGAAGATTCGTCCAACAATGGGGGAAGTTTTATGGCACCTAGAATATGCTTTGCAACTCCATGATGCTTGGATCCGCACCAATGAAGCAGAAAGTTCTTGCAGGGTAGAGTCGGAAGGAGCGCAGGGTGACGAACAGATCGGCGAGAGCTCCAACTTGAAAGCTTCAACCCCAACTGATCAGGCATGCTAGTAGATTTGCTTACATTACAAGTAAGGCCAACTGCCCATATTCAATTAAATATATTTATTTATTGTTCATATTCTTTTGAAGTTGTCTTCCATTATAGCATTATGAATCTTAGATTTTCCTGTTGCCTTTTAGCTCTTTACTGATGGCTGCGTTATTGTGTTGATTATACATGTTAGGCTTCTCTGCTTGCAGCTCTTTATAAACATCTTTCAGATTCTGCTCAGTTTCCTCCAAATATCATTTGTTTGTGTGGTTTGGTATCATTTGTTTTGTTGAGTCTGCTATCATCTGGAAGAAAGCCCATTTCTCTGATGCAATCATAGGCCTCCTAGTTTGACATCACCTTCATTTTCACTACACATACAAAAGTAGATTCCTATGCCTTTGTACAACAAATCCGCTTTGGCTCTCAACGACCTCCTTCTCCTTCTCTAGTTTTGATAGACTGTAATCGGTTTTGCCGAGCCATTCCTGCATAACACCGAATATGCTTGTGGTTGTCGACGTACCGTCCTTTGGTTACGATATAGTAACGAAGACACAACAACTTGGATCTCTATTGATCTCTTTTCAGAAACCTTCAAAAGAAAAAGGATAGACAGCAGAAGATCCGCTCAAAATCAGATAGAATTGGATGAAGCTGAGAAAAATAATCATTTCATAAATTGAAGAATCTCACGTATACTAGTATTGAGACAAATTCTGAAAATGAATACAATAAGGAATCAACCTTCATAGGCAAACTGAAAACAAGACAACACAGCTACCAAACGAGACCATAACAATACAACTAGAATATGAAGATCAGTACAGAACACACCCAGAATCAAACCCTGATACTCTCTAAAACCTGGCCTGAATGTTGCTTATAATAGCGGGATCAGTTTGGAAGGCCTTTGCAAGGATATCAGTGGAGATGTCCGGCTTTGATCCAAAAACTGCATTTGCAATGGTAACAACACCTGGGTTTTGGCTGCTCAAAGCTGCAAGGGCAACTGCAGGGCCATACCCGGTGTTCTGTTGGAAGTGAATTAGACCCACAGGGAACACGAACACGTCGCCCTTGTTCAACGTCTTGGTTATGAGACGGTTTTCCGTGTTGGAGGTGATGAAGCCAACAAGGAGCGTGCCTTCAAGGACTGTCAAGATTTCAGAGGCGCGGGGGTGCGTGTGGGGAGCGTTGATGCCCCATGGGGCGAAGTCAATGCGAGCAAGAGAGATGCCAAGAGTGTTGAGCCCTGGGATTTGGGCAACATTGACAGGAGTTACTTGAGAGCCGACGGGGTTGGTTATGGCGGCTGCTACATTCAATCCACTCCAGAAGAAGTCTTTGGCTTCTACAAGTTTGGGATCCTTGCAAACTAGGCCATTCACTTTCACTATATATCACAAACAAACAAAGCATCAGCGTTAAATCCCAATAAACAGCAACAAATCCATAAGTAATTATATAAAACACACAAACTAGAAGGTTGATATATACGTATACTTACAAGGATTGTTTGGATCTGCAACACAAAAATCTTGAAGTGGGCTGGGATCGGATGCCAAAGCAAGGGAACAAGTTATAGCAAGGAATGTGAGGAACAAAATTCGAGTGGCCATTGATGAAAAAATCTTGAGAAATAGTTGGTATTGTTCTTTTAGGAGACGAAGTGGATATGCTTTGCGTTGAGTTGTGGTGGATGGATTTATAAGAACCCCAAGGAGGTGGCCTGGTCTTATACATGATTAAAAAAGCCTTGGTTGATTGAAGGGCGGCTGGACAACATTTCGTAGCTTAAAACGTTACCCATTCATAGGTTTGAACGAGTATAAAATTGGGTTGATGACTGGCCAACCAAAGAGTTTCACATTTGTATGATTCATGGTTGATATCAAGACTTAGTTCAACACAGACTTGGTATTGAGAGTACATTAAATATGAATGGTTAAACACTTCAACCAAATTATAATAATCACAACAGTCTTCACTTTGTTTTCTGTCATTCTTATACGAAAGCTATTTTTTAGGACTTATTTATTAATAATTTTGAACATTTATTTGATATTTTCATGCACATATTTATTGAATTTGTCAAAATAAGTGATATTGAGAAAAATACTTTCACTCCCCACACATATTGTCTGCTTCGGCTCGTTACGTGTCACCATCAGTCTCACAATTTTAAAGCGAGTCTATTAGGGAGAGGTTTCCATACTCTTAAAAGAAATGTTTCATTCCCCTCTCCAACCGATGTGGGATCTAACAATCCACCCTCTATGGGACCCAGTGTCATCGCTGACACATCACTTGATAACAACTCAATCCCGCCACTAATAGATATTATTCGTTTTGGCCTATTACGTATCGTTGTCTGCCTTACGGTTTTAAAACGCGTCTCTCGGGAGATGTTTCCATACCCTTATAAGGAATGGTTCGTTCACTTCTCCAACCAGTGAATTTGAGCCGTTACAAATGGTATAAGAGCCAGACATCGAGCGGTGTGTCAGTGAGGACACTGGCCCCCAAAGAGGATGGATTGTGAGATCCCACATCAGTTGGAGAAGGGAACAAAACATTCCTTATAAGGGTGTAAAAACCTCTCCCTTGTAAACGCGTTTTAAAACTTTGAGGGAAAAGCCAAAAAAGACAATATATGCTAGCAGCAGTAGAAGTCATATGAGCTGAGGGAACAACATAGCGCAATCGCTCAAGTAATACAAATCGTAGAGGTAGTGTTGAGAGATGTAGCTCAATCATATCTAGACACCCAAAATGCGTACATTATTGAATTCCCATATGTAGCATCGAAACGTTGCTCCAAGCATCTTGTGCATTATAGTACAACGTCGAGATGTTGCCTTAAGCATCTCAACGTTGTCATGATTATGTACATATCAACTTTTTATTCGAGATTTGGGGTGACTTTTCGAGCCCAAAATCATGGACCATTGATGGGGACGAACGATTTACACAGAAACATCAGTTCTTTCTCTTTCTGTAAACTTTGTTGTTGATTCATTAAACACATAAACCAAACCTTTTAATCTTAGGGTATCCTTTTAGTTTATAGATAGAAGTAAGTAGACGTGGCCAAAATGATTAAGTGAAGCATAATATCATACTTTAATTATTAGATTATACAGACATTGAGTTTAAATAAATAACATTAAATTACATTATACTTTCAAATGAAGAATCTCACATATTATAATATTAAGACAAGTAGCCAAACTGAAAACAAGACAACTAAAACATGAAATCAGAACAGAACACACCCAAAACCAAACCCTGATACTCTCTAAAACTTGGCCTGAATGTTGGCTATAATAGCGGGATCGGTTTGGAAGGCCTTTGCAAGGATATCGGTGGAGATGTCCGGCTTTGATCCAAACACAGCATTTGCAATGGTTACAACACCTGGGTTTTGGCTGCTCAAAGCGGCAAGGGCGACTGCAGGGCCATACCCGATGTTCTGTTGGAAGTGAATTAGGCCCACAGGGAACACGAACACGTCGCCCTTGTTCAACGTCTTGGTTATGAGACGGTTTTCCGGGTTGGAGGTGACGAAGCCAACAAGGAGTGTGCCTTCAAGGACTGTCAAGATTTCAGAGGCGCGAGGGTGCGTGTGGGGAGCGTTGATGCCCCATGGGGCGAAGTCAATGCGGGCGAGAGAGATGCCGAGGGTGTTGAGCCCTGGGATTTGGACAACATTGACAGGCGTTACTTGGGAGCCGACGGGGTTGGTTATTTGGGCTGCTACATTCAGCCCACTCCCGAAGAAGTCCTTGGCTTCCACAAGCTTGGGATCCTTGCAAACTAGGCCGTTCACTTTCACTGTGCCACAATGAAACAAGCATCGTCAATATCGAAATCCAAAAATAGATGCATATATATATTTAGAATGGTTACCAGGACTGTTAGGATCTGCCACACAGAAATCTTGAAGTGGGCTTGGATCGGACGCCCATGCAACAGAACAAGTTATAGCAAGGAGCGTGAGAAACAAAAGTGGGGCGGCCATGATGAGCTGATCTTCACAAGAACTTGGAGATATTGAGGTTAGATATGGTTTAGGTTTGAATTGTGTGGATGAATTAAGGGGATGAAGAAGGTGTATTTATAGATCAGTTGGAGACATTTTAATAATTGAAGGACGGCTGAAGAAAGTTTCGAAGCTGAGCACAGCACGCAAAGAGAAGACTTGGTGGTTAAAGGATGCAGGATTAAGTATATGAATAAAAATGAAACGCAAATTTGACTTAGCTTTCTTCAACTCTCACTTCACACCATAATTGTTTAGTTGGATAATTAATCTTAATTAAGTGGTTGTTAATAACAGAACACAAACTTGACCCAGTTTTGTCCAATTCTTAATACATACTTTCTTCCCTGTCTTTGAAAACAGATACTTTATTCAAACATTTGAGGAACACACAGTTTGGTCGTCCGCAAGAAAAGGGAAAAACATCCAAGGATATTGCATGAGCTAATATGATTATCTCGATTAATAAGAGTCCACATAGTACTTTAGTGATTGGTAGGGCTACAGAGTTACGAGGGATGTGGAAACTATTAAAGAGTCATCCACTAATTTTTTATTACTCTTTACTAGTGAATTTTTCTCGGTCGTCTGGGATCCATATGGGATCCATATTGTATGCAACGTTGAATTGGTAGAAACCCATGAGATATTTTTGTAGTTGGCAGATGTACATAGTGATTTTTGTTTCATATTATACCATCCGGAGACTTTTTAAAGGGTAGCAACCTAATCTTTAATAATCAAGTAGCCTCCATTGGTTAGTACCCACACTTGTATCAAACAAGTAGGGTGTCTTACCCGTGAACTTATTCGAGGAAGAGTAAGGATTCACAAAAGTACATAGCGATGGCCAAGCGCAAGGACCACTCCCTCGATATTATGATAAGTATGATGATGATTACAATTATGATTGCGAGTACTATTTGAGAGTCGCCGACTAATCTCTAATAGTACTACGTCTTGATTGATAGATTTATGAGTTAGGATTAGGATTAGGATGAGTCGTAAGGAATTGGGTTTTGCATGATGATAAGCTTTATATCTAATTTTTGGAGAACTTATGAGTTAAACGCACGATAAAAGTATGAAACGATGAAGAATATTTGAAACGTGGGTGTTTTATTTAATAATTCTTAGTGGAGAGTAAACCAAGATAGTGAATACCCAAATACAAATGAAACACACCAAAATCCCAAAACCATTGTCCACACACAACACAACATAAATTAGATTTATTAAAAACTAAAGTCCGTGGAATTGAGTTCAGAACTTGGCTTGAATGGCAGCAATGATGTGCGCATGAGTCTGGAATGCCTTTGCCAAAATATCAATTGAGATGGCTGGTTCGGATCCAAACACAGTATCTCCAATGGTGATAACGCCTGGGTTTTGGCTGCTCAGGGCTGCAATCGCCACTGCGTTCTCATACCCAACGTTCTGCTGAAAGTGGACCATACCCTCTGGGAAAACAAACACGTCCCCTTTGTATAGGACCTTGGAGAAGAGGCGGTTTCCGTCTTGGTTGGAGGACACAAACCCTACAAGCAGGGTGCCTTCGAGAAGGGTCAAGATCTCTGTGGCGCGTGGGTGCGTATGGGGTGCGTTGATGCCTTGGGGGACGAAGTCAATGCGTACCATTGAGATTCCTAGAGTGTTGAGTCCATGTAGGTTGTTGACGTTGATTGGTTTCACACCAGAGCCTACGTCCTTCTTTATTTCGGCCGGAGTTTGCAGCCCACTGGCGAAAAAATCGTCTGCATTAACTTGCATGGGATCCTTGCAGACAAATCCATTCACCTTCACTGCACCCATCAAAATCAATAACTTATATTACAAATCCAAGTTCAAACCATATTGCACAAAAAATAATAGAGTAATATATATATGATATGATATTGTTTAATTTGAGCATAAGCTCTCGTGGCCTTGGTTTGGGCTTCCCCAAAAAGCCTTGTATCAATGGAGATAGTATTCCTCACTTAATAATTTTCAACCATATATACCAGGATTTTCTGTATCCGCAACGCAGAAATCTTGTAGAGGACTGGGATCGGATGCAAGAGCAATGGAGGAACAGGCTGCAGCAAAGATGGCTAACGAGAGAAGAATCTTAGAGGCCATATTATTGGAGCTTTCTTCCTCGGGTAACGGCAATGAATGTTGTTGTGAGGAACATACGTTCAGCTGCATGCCTTTTTTATAGCGCAAAGCAGAAGGGTTTGGGTAAGTATGAAAAGGAAAAGGTCCAATTCCAAACATAATCAACGCTTGTTTTCTAAGCTCTTAACACCCAAATCATATAAGAGTAGGACACATGATAAAAAGTCTAGTACTTCCATATTAATATAATACAAGTATAAGTGACGTAGCATTGGTTATTATACTATTTGATAAGTTCACGAGAGCGATGTAATAATCAAGTGGGTTAGTTTTGATTTTGTCAACGTTGAATTTAACAGCCCACCTTGTGATGGGTTTAAATTATTTACATTCTATTTATATTTAATCAACGATGATGCTTCAAACGTCTCACTCAGTTTGGTTAAAGATAAATAAATGTGTTGGTGGTTATTATTAAAATGCTAAGTTGCTTAATTATCACCATATTCAAAGAATAAGATCAATAGGCAATTGTAAACCGACCAATTAAAAAAACATTAGACTTTTCAACGTTCAAATCAATTTAATCTGTATTTTAATCTTACCCACTTAGCGAAATAATCAGTCATTTTATTGCTACCATAAGCAAACTCAATGATTAAGATGGCCTAAAGCTCCTTTACACTGAAAGCAATTGTTGTAGGGAAATTTATCAATATGGCCTAAAGCTTAGCTTGCTGAGAGTAAAAGATTAATGGCCGAGAAAGGTATTCAGATAAGTCATTTGAGTCTTGGAGGTCGAGCACCATGAGTGTTAGTAAGGTTGACCTCGTTCGCATAGCCAAACCGTTGAGGTTAACTCCCACAAGATAATCCAATAGTAGTATGACCGACCCTACGAGAGTCAGCTCATGGTTGAGAAGGCTAAGGTTTGAGTTTGTAGCCACGGTCAGTTAAGGTCTATTTGAGAAATGGTCCAACTAGGATAAGATACGTCCAAAATACTCACACATTGGTTGAAAAACGGAACGAAACATTTTTTTGTAAGGGTGTGGAAATCTCTTTTTAGCGGACACATTTTAAAATCTTGAGGGAAAGTTTGGATGGAAAAACTCAAAGAGGATAACATGTGTTAGTGATAAATTTAGGCGGTTACAAATAGTATTAGAGCCATTTACCAAACGGTGTGAGACACTGGTCGGCATAGGGTTAGACCCTCTCCATAGTAGAGGCATTTTAAAATCGTGAGACTGACAGTGATAGGTAACGAGCTAAAGCAGACAACAACTATTATCAGCTCAGCTGTTGAATTATTCTAATGAAGATACCATTTGTTAATAGCTAAGTAAGAGAATATGGAACTAACCTGTTTTGAAATAATATAATATAACAAATGCATGCACCAACTCATATTATTATTAGATTCTCATTTTTGTTTTGCAATTTGGGTTTTAAGAGCTTAAAAAACAAGCGTTGATTATGTTTGGAATTGGACCTTTTCCTTTTCATACTTACCCAAACCCTTCTGCTTTGCGCTATAAAAAAAAGGCATGCAGCTGAACGTATGTTCCTCACAACAACATTCATTGCCGTTACCCGAGGAAGAAAGCTCCAATAATATGGCCTCTAAGATTCTTCTCTCGTTAGCCCTCTTTGCTGCGGCTTGTTCCTCCATTGCTCTTGCATCTGATCCCAGTCCACTACAAGATTTCTGCGTTGCGGATAAAGAAAATCCTGGTATATATTGTTTTTTATGCAATATGGTTTGAACTTGGATTTGTAATGTAAGCTATTGATTTTGATGGGTGCAGTGAAGGTGAATGGATTTGTCTGCAAGGATCCCATGCACGTTAATGCAAACGATTTCTTCGCCAGTGGGCTGCAAACTCCGGCCGACATAAAGAAGGACGTAGGCTCTGCTGTGAAAACAGTCAACGTCGACAACCTACCCGGACTCAACACTCTGGGAATCTCAATGGTACGCATTGACTTCGTCCCCCAGGGCATCAACCCACCCCATACGCACCCACGTGCCACAGAGATCTTGACCCTTCTCGAGGGCACCCTGCTTGTAGGGTTTGTGTCCTCGAACCAAGACGGAAACCGGCTCTTCTCCAAGGTCCTATACAAAGGGGACGTGTTTGTTTTCCCAGAGGGTATGGTCCACTTTCAGCAGAACGTTGGGTATGAGAACGCAGTGGCGATTGCAGCCCTGAGCAGCCAAAACGCAGGCGTTATCACCATTGCAAATACCGTCTTTGGATCCAAACCAGACATCCCAATTGATATTTTGGCGAAGGCATTCCGGACTCATGCGCACATCATTGCTGCCATTCAAGCCAAGTTCTGAACTTAATTCCACAGACTTTACTTTTTAATAAATCTAATTTTTGTTGTGTGTGTGTGGACAATGGTTTTGGGATTTTGGTGTGTTCCATTTGTATTTGGGTATTCACTATCTCGGATTACTCTTCCCTAAGAATTATTAAATAAAACTGCCAAGTCTTGTGTTAATCCTACGTCTTCACAATTTAATTCTTAGAGGTCATTGTTTCTCTAGATATTAGTAAGTACGTTTGGGAAATTCTTAGAACGTTAGGTTCCCAAGTGAGATGAATTATCATAATCTATCATAATCTCAATCGGCTAAGAGATCCTCTAATAGTTACTACGCACAATATTCTCATATCACCACATATTATAAATAGTGTAGGCACAACCCTCTTATCTATTATTGATACAAATGTGGGTACTAACCAATGTAGGCTATAATCAAGGTAAATAGTGGAAAATACCGTACATGCTTTTCTAAAAATTGCCTACAAAAATACTATAAATAGACATTATTCTGTTAGCGTTGGAAACTTGTTCAGCCGTCCATTCATGATTGAAATGTTTACAAGTGATCTATAAATACAGCTTCTTTATGTTCTTCTCAATTCATCCACACAATTCAAAGCCAAAGCATATCTACCCTGCTTTGGTCTCTCTCCTACTTTTTGTGAAGATCAGCTCATCATGGCCGCCCCACTTTTCTTTCTCACGTTCCTGGCTATAACTTGTTCTGTTGCATGGGCATCCGATCCAACCCCACTTCAAGACTTCTGTGTTGCAGATCTCAACAGTCCTGGTACGCATTCTAAATATATATATATATATGCATATTTGGACATTGATGATGCTTGTTTCATTGTGACACAGTGAAAGTGAATGGCCTAGTTTGCAAGGATCCCAAGCATGTGGAACCCAAAGACTTCTTCGGGAGTGGATTGAGTGTAGCAGCAGACGTAAACAACTCTGCCGGCTCCCAAGCAACTCCCGTCGGTGTTGCCCAAATCCCAGGGCTCAACACTCTCGGCATCTCCCTGGTTCGCTTTGACTTCGCCCCACACGGCATCATCGCTCCCCACACGCACCCTCGCGCCACCGAAATCTTGACGGTCCTCGAAGGCACCGTCCTGGCCGGCTTCGTCACCTCCATCCCGGATAACCGTCTCATAACCAAGACGTTGAACAAGGGCGACGTGTTCGTGTTTCCTGTGGGTCTCATTCACTTCCTACAGAATGTCGGGAAGGGCCATGCAGTCGGCCTTGCAGCTTTGAACAGCCAAAACCCAGGTGTTATTCCCATTGCAAATTCAGTTTTTGGATCACACCCGGACATCCCCACCGATATCCTTGCAAAGGCCTTCCAAACCGATGCCGCTATTATAGCCAACATTCAGGCCAAGTTTTAGACAAGTGTCTGGGTTTGAATTGTGGGGTGTGCTGTGTACTGATCTTCACATATATAGTAATATATATACACGCTTTTATTTACGTGTGTGATATAAAGTTAAAATTTTAAAAATAATAAACAAGTAAAACGTGAGATTTGTCTGAATAATGTATTAAAATGACATTTACTAAACTACCCTCCTTATAATGAATCAATTCACAAGAATAATTCCCATTTTTGGCGTGTGGATTATGTAAATTGGGAACCATTCTTTACTTTCTCTAATAAAAATATAATAAATAATTAGTATTGAGAATAAGAAAAATGGGCCAAGAATTTACAATGAACGTGAAAAAAATGGTAAAAACTGCGGTGAATGAGATGCTTTAATTAAAAGGCATTTTTTATTTTTTTTAATAACGCCTTTTGCAAAAAGTTTTGCTTATATCCAATCATATTCTTTTTATTATTTACTTTGTTTATAAAAAAAGGGTAGGAAGACGTATTTTGTTTATAAAAAAAATTACTTTAGCTTTTCTTTTTTCTTTTTATTATTTATTTTTGTGTGCGTGGAGAATATGTTATTGCCTTATCTTTTTCATATTTTAATACATTTTCACATTTATTGGAATTTGTTAGGTGACCGCTAATCTTCCTCCCCTAATTAAATTCTTCTTTGCAAATAAATAATAAAATATAATACCAAACCATTAATTATTTTCATCTACACATTGTTCTCAAAAAAGCAAAAAATCATTTTTATGCTAGAAGGATAAATAATTATAGGTAGATATGAACTCTCTCGTGTCTATGTCGAGTCATTTTTGGATTCGGTATTGAAGAAATACTATCCTTACAAATTCATTTATAAAGCTAAATGTCCAACTTAATTGGAAATCACAAGTTAGATATATCAAATAAATGAAATTCATTTCAATGTTATAAAATATATAAATATATATAATAAAGAAAGAACAACCGTTTCTTTGGAGGAAATAATTAAGAGGGTTGAGGTGAAGGTGGTGTCGGAGGTGGTTAGGGCCCCAGCCAGATTTCAAGACGTGTTTCAGTTTCACTATTTTTAGTTTTTTTTTTTTAGTTTTTTGCCCTCATTTTATCCGGAAAAACAAACTTACAAGGAATTAAAATAGTTTAAATGACATAAAATGTATGAGTCTTTAACTATAAAAATAAAAATACAGATTTGTATTTAAATACTAAGGGACACATGAAACTAATCCAACTCACACGTAATGGTAATATTAGCAAAATTTAACAAATTTTTTAATGGAAGAAAAAAAAAAACAAATAATTCTGACTGCCCTTTTTGAAGACTCACGCGTTGTCTCCTCCAACTAATCATTCTCTCTATTAAAACACACTCTCTTCCGCCTTCCTTCCTCACTTCTTCTTTTCTAATCCCTTCTGCAACCATGCCTCTCCCATGGAAGAAGACCAAGTCCAATCGAATTTCCCGAATCGTCGCCGATCTCCAACCCCCCTCCCGCTCCGCCTCCCTCGTCGTCGAGACCGGCTTCCCCACCTCCGTCGTCGATCTCTTCGTCAAGAACCGCGATCGACTCAAGAAACACTCTCTCAAGAAGACCAAACATAAGCATTCCATTCTCCATGTCTCTGAACCGCTTCCGCCGCCTCGTTCTTCCTCTCTTCCCCCTGTTCATTCTCCTCCTCCTCCTCCTCTTCCCGTCGATGACACCGTCGTTATCGCCGCCGCTGGACACGGAGTGGATGATCCCGAAGAGAAGTCCAGGGTGGCTGATGTGGATTTCAATGTCGTCGTCGGTGACGGCGGTCGATCCAATGGCGATACGAATGCGAATTTTTCGATTCTTGTTCTGGCGGCGAAGATGTTTCTGGCGGTGGTTCCGGTGTTGAGTACTAAACAACTCGCCCTCGGTGTTACTCTCTCTGCGTTCCTCCTCTTTCTTCTAGAAATTTTAGGGCAATTCGCGGCTCGTTTCTTCGATCCTTCTTCTATCCGAAATCGGTTTTTGTCGACAACCAAGGCAAAGTGCCGCCGAGTCGGATTCATTGATCGAGGAGGAGAAGGAGAAGGAGAAGAAGAAGAAGAAGAAGGAGAAGAAGAAGAAGAAGAAGAAGACGAAGAGTTTCGGGCGATTAACTCTGCCTCCAATAAGGAAATCGAAATGGTGGAATCAAATTGTGACGAGGAAGAATCAGGGTTGCAAGGTGAAGCACTCCGGAATGGGGAAAAGGGAAGGGGTTGTAATTGGGAAGTGGAAGGTGAAAACGAGGAGATGGAGAAGAATCAGAAAAGTAGAAGCTCGAAACTGAAATCGAAAATCATAAAGAAACTGATACCGAAGAAACTGCGGAGTGGGAAGAGTTTGAAAAAGAACAAGAAGGAGAAGAAGAAAAGGAAACAAGAAGGGGGCATCATGATCATGGAAAGCCAACAAGGCATAGAATGGAGCTGTGAGGAAGAAGAACGCGAAGCTTGGGGATTGCACCAAAATTGGGAGCCCGAAGAAGAAGAAGAAGAAGAAGACGAAGAAGAAGAAGAAGAAGAAGAAATAGGATCATCAACAATGGTGAAAGGGGAAGTAGAAGATGAAGAAGAGGATGGAAGGAAGAAGAATGTGGAGTGTAAATTGGTGATAATGATGATTCTGGTGGGGCTTTGCGGGGGCCGATTTGTGGCACTTGTTGTTACAGTTTCAGGCTGTTTCATCTTCAAATTCATGAAATCCGTGTATCAGAAATGGAAATTTGGGTAAAGGGTAGTGCTGTCCGGTAACATAGGATTATTTCTTCCCCCCTTTTTAACTCTCTTTTTCATTCCATTATGTGAGAGTGATGGGTGTATAGTGGGTTACTAACGACGCCATTTTTTAAGAACTAAATTGTGTATTTGTTGACATAAAAACCTTGGTATTTATGAAGTATGTAAAGTGGAGGGTTCTTAGGATTCTGAAAGAAGCCTACAAAAGAAATGAAATAATGGGAATTTGGAGGGTACAAATAAGTGAGTTGAGAGTGTTGGTGTGAGGGGAGACAGAATAAAATTTGATATATGGTTTTTCTGCTGTTATTTGTTTCAAATATCTAAATTACGGATTATTATGCATCCCCTGCTCTAAATTTATTATTAACACTAATGATGATGGTGGGTTCACTCCCCCGAAACCTCATTGTTTGAGCCCTCTTTTTTAGTCTACTTTTTAATGCATACATGGGCCTAAGTTGCCTTTTTATATCATTGCAATATCAAATTCAACAAGAGTAACGTTTTCCTTTTCTTTTTCTTTTTCTTTTTATTTTTATACACCATACATTAAAAGAACTACTATAAATGATATATATATATATCAAAGGTGATTGAGGAATCATAAGTTACACCATGTTACGAGAGGACCGTCATGATTTGGAGGAGATGTTAAGCATCATCACCCCCATACTTTCTTCCTTATTTTATATTTAAAATATTTGTTGTTGATATTTATTTGATATTCTTATTTTAAATTCTTTTAAAAATTTGTACTATTATTTTATTCTCAATTAGACGTGGTCTCCATTTATCCATGCATATCTCTATTACTTTAGTTACATAATATTATGGAGAATTGCATAATCTTGAATATTAATAGTTATGTTCAAATAAAGGATGGTAATTTATTAATAAATGCATTCATTTTAGGTTGCATGCTCTCAAATAATAATAATTATTTCTTTAGGAAATAAAAAATAAAAAAAGTAATTTGGGAATGTTGATTGAATTTCAAAATTTGTTAAGGTTAGAAGAGAGAATTAGGGAAGAAGGTTAACCCACATTATATAAACAAATTTGTAGGAAGTAAGTTAAGAATAAAATGAATTCAAAATGGAGAAAAATGAGATAAAGAGATTCTGTTAAAATGGAGCGTGGAGCTCTTCATAGGCATCATAAAGTTCCAAAGTTTTAAAAGGAAGTGATGAACGCAATTAAATGGTATTATGGCTGAATCTGAAAATGGTATTATGGCTGAATCTGAAAATGGTATTATGGCTGAATCTGAAAATGGTATGACAAAAGGTTTAAGGCGGCAATCATGAGCGGCCAAAATGCGTTACACAGCCCGACTCGTTTGATTTCATTTCATTGAGCGGTGCAAATCCCTCTTTTCCCTTCAACGTATAAACGCCACATTGCCCTTCAAATTCTCCAACAACTCACCACCATTTAACCAATCCATCAACCCCATTTTCGAGCCTTTGCTGCCTCTGCCTTTCGTTTTCCTTTCCAATCGCAACCTGCTTCGTCCACTTCTTCTGCATTCCGTTTTACTGCCCTCAGGTAATTATCATTCCCCTCTTTAATGCCCTTCACTTCTCCTGCTTTTTTGTTTTCTGCTCTTACTAGATCTGTTGTTTTCCCTCATATTTGTGTTTTGGACGCGATCGTCAATTGTGGCTTCATTGTTGTTTAGATTCTGGGATTGGGAATGGCAATGAAGAGGCCAATGTAGAATGAAATCGCGAGGTTTTTTTCTTTAGGCTGCTTAATTTATTGGTTATATTGTTGTTTAGGGCAACGCATGCGTTTTGGTTGTTCTGGTGATGAACTTCGTACTGTAATACCTTTTACGTTTGCTCCAACTGAGATAGATAATCCACAATGCTTAACGTTGAGCATCAAATTATGATTGATATTGATATTTTGTTGTTTTTATGCCTTTTAACAACCATGTTTGGGGCCACTGGAATTTACTGTAGATCTGAACAAACGATGGTTGCACAGGAATTTACTGTAGATCTTAACAAACCACTCGTGTTCCAGGTAAGATCACCATAAGTTCCTTATAAATTGAAAGGAAAATTGGTTAGTTATGTTTGTACTCTCATAGGTTGGGCATCTTGGAGAAGCATATCAAGACTGGGTTCACCGGCCTATTGTTAGCAAGGAAAGGCCTCGATTCTTCAAAAGCGACTTCTGGGAGGTGATGATTTCTAGTTTTGAGGACTACAAGATCTGGTTAATAGTGTTTTTGATATGTTTGAATGTGGGAACAGTTCTGTACACGCACAGCATGGTGGGTGGTTCCAGTTATATGGCTGCCAGTGGTCTGTTGGTTCATTTCTATGTCTATGAACATGGGGCACACACTTGGTCAGATATCATTCATGGTGATTTTCGGCATTTATATTTGGACATTGATCGAATACATAGTGCATCGTTTTCTATTCCATATTGAAACCAGTAGTTATTGGTTAGTGTCTCTCTTCTTCTGTACTGTTGTTATTCAAATTTGGGAATATGTTAATAATAACATTGAACATATTCATGGTTTAGGGGGAATACCATGCATTATCTTATTCATGGTTGCCACCACAAGCACCCAATGGATAGTCTACGACTTGTTTTTCCTCCTACTGCCACAGCTGTTCTGATAGTTCCAGTATGTTCACTCTTCTTGGCTTTGAAATGAGCAAGCAATCAATCAAAGACGTTTATAATCGTTGTCAACCAGCTGATTGTATATTTTCTTTGCATCCATTGTTGACACAGATATGGAACTTGGTTAAACTGTTTTTCCCAACATCTATGGCGCCTGCTCTGTTTGGAGGTGGTCTTTTGGGCTATGTGATGTATGACGTTACCCATTACTACTTGCATCATGGCCAACCCACCGGAGAAATGCCGAAACATTTGAAGGTAATACGTTGATTCTACTCAATCAAATACGTTCTATTCAATCAAATAATGAAATGGGGCTGTGTTGTGCAGAAATATCATATGAATCATCACTTCCGCATCATGAATAAAGGCTTCGGTGTCACTTCATCGCTTTGGGACAGAGCGTTTGGAACACTGCCTGCGTCAAAAGTAGCTGAGAAGACTAGATAGCGAAGTAGTAGTGCTCTCAAGGGAAACTAGACCATTTTTGTCTTCTATTCCTTGTTTCTCACTGTATTTGTTCCATCATCATATTCCAAGGATGAAAGGTTTTATATAGGAAGATTTGATCTAGTCTAATAACGGAAGATTCGTCGGTGCCCCCACATTTTTGTTATTATTATTAATTATTATTATTAGTTCACCGCCTCCAGGCTGAGCAAGCCATATCTGTCAGCTAACTTCTTTTCTCAGCAATTAACTTGTCAATAGATTGAGAGTTCAATGTAAAATATTTTGGAAATTGTTTTCGAAATTGTTTTCGAAATTGTTGATCAAGGAGTTTTGTTTGAGGCTATAATATTTTAAAGAATAATATTGTGGATGTCAGCCTCCTCATGTATGGTTTGAGGCTAGAACATGGACATGTTCTTCATTCATTCACAAGAGATTGTGACGAGTTGGGATACTCTGTTCATTTCTGAAGAAATTTTGGGGATCAACCCTGGTCTTCGCGTCCACCAATCTCTCAAAATTCCCTCTGAAATACTTCTCCCCATAAACCCTTCCTTCTTCCACGCTCCAATGCCCGCTACTCCCAACGTCAATGTCTCTGTAATTAAGAAAGGCTTCTCTTGGATTCTTGGTTACGTATGGAGTCATCTCTTCGTACATTCTTCTCATCATGTTTATCCTCTTATTCTCTTCCTCCTTTCCTCCGTATAAACAGATTCCCATCCAGCTTCTCTATAACTTCCTGCCATTGCAAAACAACATCTGTTGCTCCTTCTTCAATTGTTCTGTTCACTTTAAAAACCGTCACTGTTGATGGGACTGGAACTAATTTGAANGTCCATGACAGAAAAGTATTGGGTCGGACTGCTCTGTCCAACAGAGCTTCTGAGGTTGACCCTTTTGGGAAATTTGCCCAGAACAGAACCGATTGAATCCAACTCATTTCAGTGCAATCCTCCTTCTGCAATTTCAAACTGGGTATGTGCTGATTGATAATCTCCATGAGCGTGTTTGCTGGCCCTAGAAACAGCGCCACCAATGAAACTTTCCCTGTTTTCAGCCCATCTTTCCCCTTGGCGGAGTTTAGCATCAGTCTTATGTACAGATTCTCATCAAGCTTATCTGTGACTCCCTGCCACTGCAAGAAGATGTCCGTTGCTTCTTCTTCAATCAGTCTCTCAACTTCAAAGACCGTCACCGTTTCTGGGACTTTAACTAATTTTATCTTCCATGAGAGAATGACTCCAAAGCTCCCTCCTCCTCCTCCTCTAATGGCCCAGAATAAATCTTCCCCCATTTGTTGTCTGTTTTTCCATGGACGTTGCTCCGATTAGCAATGGTGTAGTAAAGTTCCCCCAATGTCGCCCCTGCTTCAACCCAAGCAGTTTCGTTTGGAATATCGACATTGATAGCTCGAAGGTTGAACATGTCGAGGAGGACGAAGGGGTGTTGGGAGACATAGGAGAGGCCTTCATAACCACTAGGGGTTTTGGGGTTGTGGGGGTCTGAAATCTGAGGTTTCTGATGTAGAAATTGAGGACCGGTAAGAAGGAAGAATTGTTGGGAGTGAAAATGGCGTCAGAAATGGGGAATTGGTGCAGTGAATTGGTGCTTAGACATCGAAGGAAGCTCTGTTGAGCAGAAGCAGAGGATAGCCATGGAGAGAAAATGAGATGACAGAGAAGAATGTAAAGATTGAAGAAGATGAAAACCCCGTCCCCATTTTTTAAATTGGAGTGAGATAGTTTCTGATTTTTTTTTTTTTCTTTAATCTGTACTTGAAAGAAAATGAGGTTGTTAAGATTGTGCATTTATAGTTTTTTTTTGTTTCTTTTTTTTAGAGTTTTCAAAAAATTTCATGTTTCAAAAGAAAATACATCGATTATAATTAAAAATAATACTACTGGATCAAGTTTAATTAAATTATCTCCTGGAATTTGATTTCATGTTTTATTAAATTAGATTAAATTAAATACTAAACATGAATAACAATTCAACGCATCAATAATTAATTTAAATCTTATTATCACATTATACATTTTAGTTTGAATTTAAATTCAACGCTTACTCTTTTAGAATTAGAGTTTAGTTTTAATATTATTCTCTAATCAGTTACGTTTTCTTTATTTGTATTATTTTTAATTATAATTGGTTAGGAGAAATTAAGAGATTTTGTTTTTTCTTTTTATAGTTTTAACTGCTTTAAGAAATAAATTTAAACCAAGATTAATGATGACTCGTGTTTAATTCCCACCGTTAAAACATATATTAGCCTCAAGCGTTTACTCCAAAGCAGTAAATAATAAATTCTTTTTAAAATTTTAAAAATTGCCCTTTTCTTTTTATAATTTAAAAAATGCC
This sequence comes from Cucurbita moschata, assembly GCF_002738365.1. Lineage (NCBI taxonomy): Eukaryota > Viridiplantae > Streptophyta > Magnoliopsida > Cucurbitales > Cucurbitaceae > Cucurbita > Cucurbita moschata. The sequence continues at coordinate 323,499 of NW_019268559.1, read as the reverse complement.
ATTTTTATTAGTATATAAACAAAATTATTCATTAATGAGGTGTAAATAAACTGCTTTGATTCATATATTAATACTAATAATTTTTTTTTAGTTGTATTTAAGAATATTTTTTAAGGTTTTACAAGATATCAATGAAACTTGAAAGATATTAAAATGAAAGTTTAAGAAAATTCTAAAAGTGATATTTTTTAGATTTAAAAAATAATAATTTAGACTAAAAAAAACCAAAATTATTAATTTCAAATTCTATATGTACTTACACCGTGGAATTTGAAGCGACACAAGGATTAGAAACGGCAAACATGTCGCCTCTTCCTCTGATCCTCCTCCTCTCCCTTCCATTAGCATTTTCCTATGAAACAGAGGGATCCCCTGTTCAAAGTTTTGTGGACTGTCTTCCAATTCACGCCTCACCCTCCATCCACGATGTCATCTACACTCCTCAAAACACTTCCTTTTTGTCCATCCTTCAATCTTACAACAGAAACCTCCGATTTGAAACTCCACAAACCCCAAACCCTGTGCTGATCATCACGCCTCTCGACGCAACCCAAGTCCAAGCCACCATCGCTTGCGCCAACCCCTTGGGGCTGCAGCTCCGAGTGAGGAGCGGCGGCCATGATTACGAGGGCCTCTCCTATCAAGCTCATGTCCCTTTTGTTCTTCTCGACATGTTCAATCTTCGTAAGATTGATATTTACAAGGATGGCTATGATTACGTTGCGTGGATTGAAGCTGGTGCCATTCTGGGCGAGCTCTACCATCGTATTGCCGAATTCAGTCCAAACCTTGCGTTTCCTGGAGGGGTTTGCTTCACCCTCGGCGTTGGAGGTCATTTCAGCGGCGGTGGCTATGGGAATCTCATGAGAAAATATGGGCTTTCAGTTGATAATATTGTGGATGCTTTGTTTGTTGACGCCACTGGGGCTGTTCTTGATCGTAAGTCGATGGGGGAGGATCTTTTTTGGGCTATTAGAGGAGGTGGCGCTGCCAGTTTCGGGGTTGTTATTTCGTGGAAGATCAAATTGGTGTCAGTCCCTGAAACCGTCACGGTTTTCAACGTGAATCTGAGACCAGAACAAGGCGCACTCGATGTGGCTCATCGATGGCAGTTCGTGGCCCCTAATCTGCCGGACGAATTGTTTATAAGACTAATGCATACCGTAGTGGGTTCAACAACTGAAAAAGGGGAGCTCACAGTGCAAGCTTCGTTCGTTGGTTTGTTCTTGGGAACACCCAAATCGCTCATTCCGATCATGAACAAGAATTTCCCTGAGTTGGGTCTGAAGCAAAGCGATTGCCGCGAAGTAAGATGGGTTGAATCCACCATATTTTGGTACAAGGGCCCCATAGGAAGCAACATTGATATTCTGCTTGAAAGACCCAAAAACGGATCCTATTTCTTCAAGGGCAGGTCGGACTATGTGAAGAAGGCGATCTCGAAGGAAGGGATTCAGGGGATATGGCGGACCATGGTCGGATTGAATTCCACCTCATTGACGATGCAATGGAACCCATACGGCGGAAGAATGTGGGAAATTTCAGAATCTGCAACTCCATTTCCACACAGAGCAGGGAACTTGTATTTGATTCAGTACACGTTGTCGTGGATGAAACAAGGAATGGAATCCACAAACCATTACATGAACATTTCGAGGAGTTTGTACGAATACATGACTCCATTGGTGTCGAGCTCGCCCAGAGAATCGTTTTTAAATTACAGAGACCTTGAGATTGGGGCGAATCCCAGCACTGAAACCAACTACATGGTTGCTGAAGAATACGGGCGGAAGTATTTCAAGGGGAACTTTGATCGGTTGATGAAAGTGAAGACGATGGTGGATCCTCATAATTTCTTCAGAAACGAACAGAGTATTCCTCCGTTGCCCAAACAAAGAGTCTCTAATACGCGACATGACTGTTAAGCATATGGTTGCTGTGGTGTAGTGGTTATCACGTTAGTCTTACACACTAAAGGTCCCCAGTTCGATCCTGGGCAGCAACAACACATGTGTTATTTTCTTTTCCTTTTTAATTAAATAACCTTATAAAATTAGAAGGGAAATTAATTGAAAATGCCTAAATATATATGTTTATATGAATATGAAGATTGTAACGTTTAACGGATGGGGGGAATAAATAAATGTGTTATTAATAAATTATTTTTCGTTTGTTTTTTATTATTATTTTAATGATATCTAATAAAGCAAATGCATGGTGGAGAGCAGTTGAGATTAGGTCAAATTCATACTAAATTAAGCAAACAATATCTCAAACAATTTTTTAATACAAAATGATATTTTAAAAACAAAGAGATAACTAACTAGCTCAAAATTAATAACTAAACTAGACTAATTACTTAATTACGAGACACCTTAAGCTCTAAATAGAATAAAGTTTGGTAAGTTCGAACTTTTGTATATTATTTTTCTATACATAGATATATTGAATAGAATAAAGTTTGGTAAGTTCGAACTTTTGCATATTATTTTTCTATACATCGATATATTGAATGAGTTACACGTCAAGTATTGTACTTGTTTTAACGTAGAAATAAATTAATTTCTACTTTGAATCGAATATGAATATTGATATGAATGGTAAATTCATATTCTTTAGAACATAATGTACCTAAACTCATACTTATAATATATATTTGAGTATTATGACACTTTTATAGGAATCTTTAGTTTATCAAAATACAATAATTGTGAAAATCGTATTGTAGGCAGGCGGGACTAAATCGTAATTTTGCATAAGGTTACTCTCTCGTTAGTGAACCAAACACGGGTCTAGGGTTTTTTTTTTTTCTTTTTCGTCTGGCCGCCAAATTTGCTGCCGCAGGTACTGCCTTTCCCTCTCTGAGTTTGCCCCTTCTTCTCCCTTTTCCTCAGATCGGAGAAACTGAATCCAATGGTCGGAGGCTTTGAAGTGGGAGCTGTTCCCTACAACCCGGACGGTTGGGGTCCGCCGGAATCGACTGCCACCCTCGCCGCTTCCTCTAACCTCCCTCTCAATGTCCCCTTTGCCCCATTCTCTCGCTCCGATAAGCTTGGTCGGATCGCCGATTGGACCCGAACAATGAATAACCCTGGTCGCCCCAAGGCTGCTTCGGATTCCGTCTTCGATTTCACTAATGACGATTCCTTCCCGGCCAATGCCGACGAGGACATGTCCTTCCGTTTGGTTGATGGAAAGCCTCCTCCGCGCCCCAAATTTGGCCCTAAATGGCGATTCAACCAGCAAAGGACACAGCTACCTCAGCGCCGTGACGAAGAAGTTGAGGCTCGAAAGCGTGAGGCTGAGAAGGAGCGGGCTCGCCGTGACCGTCTTTACAACCTCAACAGGTCTAATGTCAATGCGACCCGTCGTGAAGCTGCTGTCTTCAAATCCTCTGTGGAAATTCAACCAGAATGGAACATGCTTGATCAGATTCCCTTCTCCACTTTCTCGAAGCTGTCCTTCTCTGTTGCTGAGCCCGAAGACCTTCTTCTGTGCGGCGGGCTAGAGTTCTATGATCGAACAAACGACCGAATCACTCCCAAGAACGAGCGCCGTCTTGAGCGCTTCAAGAACCGCAACTTCTTTAAGGTAACTACTACCGACGATCCTGTCATTCGTCGTCTCGCAAATGAGGACAAAGCCACAGTTTTTGCTACCGATGCCATCCTTTCTACCCTTATGTGCGCAACGAGATCGGTTTATTCCTGGGACATTGTGGTTCAACGTGTTGGGAACAAGCTTTTCTTTGATAAGAGGGATGGGTCGCAACTTGATTTGCTTGCTGTCCACGAGACCTCTCAGGAACCCTTACCAGAGGCGAAGGACGATATCAATTCAGCGTATTCACTGAGTGTCGAAGCTGCTTACATTAATCAGAACTTCTCGCAGCAAGTTTTAGTTAGGGACGGAAATAAGGTGGCCTTTGACGAGCCAAACCCATTTGCAAACGAGGGAGAGGAGGTCGCTTCAGTTGCTTACAGGTATAGGAGGTGGAAACTTGATGATGACATGTATCTTGTGGCCAGGTGCGAGGTTCAAAGTGTTATGGAGGTTAATAAGCAGAGATCATTCTTGACTTTGAATGCTCTTAATGAATTTGATTCCAAGTATTCAGGTGTCGATTGGAGGCAGAAATTGGAGACACAGAGGGGTGCTGTTTTGGCCACAGAGTTGAAGAACAATGCCAATAAATTGGCAAAATGGACAGCTCAAGCCTTATTAGCTAGCGCAGATATGATGAAGTTGGGGTATGTCTCTAGGGTTCATCCTCGTGATCACTTCAACCATGTCATCTTAGCTGTGGTTGGGTATAAACCGAAGGATTTTGCAGCTCAAATTAACTTAAATACGTCTAACATGTGGGGTATTGTCAAATCCATCGTGGATTTGTGCATGAAATTGAATGAAGGTAAGTATGTTTTGGTTAAGGACCCATCCAAACCACAGGTTAGGATCTATGAGGTTCCTGCGGATGCATTTGAGAATGACTATGTTGAGGAGCCACTGGCTGAGGAGGACCAAGTGCAACCTCCAGGAGAAGATGAAAATGGCGCCACTGCTAATGCGGGGACTGATGATGCCGCAGAGAAGGTTGATGCTGCTCAAGCTTAAGGCTGCAGCATTCATTGCTGTTTTTCCAAACTTGCTCGGTGATGTTAAAATCTTGACCTTTTGTGTCTTTTTACGTTCTTCCTTTTCTGAGAATTGTTATTTGTATTGGTTTTGGATTCTGGCAAGCATAATATGACACATTGCTCGAGTAACTGTCACTCGTTTAAACGTTTTATTAGCACAGCTCGTTATGCTTTCATCGAAGTTTTGAACACAAGTTCTTTTCAATATATTCTATTGAGTTATGGACGTATAGATTCTTCTCTTGTTATGCTTGTCGATTCTAGTTTCCAATTATGTTAGTCTGTTTGATTGGGATAAATAAAGGGTTTGAGATTCATCTACATTTACCTTCTGATTGTGGAACATGAGCTTAGCTTAGTAGCTGCTTGCTTCTGAAAAATGGGCTAATTTGTGTTTCTACTCTCGACTATTTCACTCGCCCGCGCACACACCCATCATTACACTTTTGCTTGTTTCTCCAACCCTTCCCTTGAAGGGGGAGGGGTTGGAGAAAGAGAAGGGATCAGCTGAAAATTTTGTTAAAGTAGAGATCGAAACGACAGTTCAAATGGTAAATTTCTATGACGAATGAGAGAGACTGAACCAAAATGATATGATCTTTATTCGAACTTGACTTGATCATTGATTCAGGTATACGAGCTATACGTACTTCTGCAGAGTTCACTATTGAAAATGATTGCTAGTCATAGGAGTTGTAATATGTGACATCAGTTTTGTTATTTTCCTACTTATTTTTAATTGGCCCATTTTATCTATCGTTTTCACCAATTTCATGCACATACTTGGAAGTTGAATTTTATGTGAAAATGAAGACGTCGAACTTGTAGGGCAGCCGTCGCCCATATCAGAACTCTGATAAATAAAGTATCAGTGTATCACATTACACTCTGTTCATTAATATAAAAAGATATTGAGGATGGAAACTTTCAGCATCAAGGCATACACTCTGTTCATTAATATAAAAAGATATTGAGGATGGAAACTTTCAGCATCAAGGCACTCCTATGTGATGCCAACGGGAAAGGGGTTTGGGATAGATGGCAGTGGCAGTGGCATTCCCTTGCATGTATGAAAAACGAGAAGCTCCATGTTTCCAGTTCATTCTAGTACGGATTCGCACGTTAAGTGGCCTACAAGACAAAATGAAAACAACTCAGAACTAAAAGTATAGACATTAACCAAACAAACTTTTCTCTTTTTTTGTTGTCAAGAAACCAATCTCTAAAACAACCAGGGGAGGATTCAACAATCAAGGGCACAAAAATATGGTCTGTACATAGAAATATAAGGTTGAAAAGTAACCCAACACAAAGGTGCATCTATTGCGTACTGATTCATTGAGAGAAAGGAGAGTAATGGGGTGAAGAAGCTCCTCACTTGGTTTGTTCTCTTTTGGTGCGAGAAATCCTGTTGGGCGCCTCTGTAGTTAATGCATACATCTTCACAGGAAATAGTTCTTCGGGAAATCCCGTTTGGTCCTAAAAACCATTAACAATAAAGGCAAGCAATTAAATCAGTAAGTGATATAGGAGGATGAGTTTACCCTTGATTTATATGCGTAGAGTCCGCAGTGGTGGAATAGATCTTTATAGTATACATCCGATCTTGTGATGCTTCTATCTTCTTTATCTAATATAAATCCTGCAACACTTCCATTTTTTATTTTCACCTATAATAATTCATAAATAAATAAAAGAATGGCAAAACGCAAGTACCAGATTTTGCAATGTTTTCCTTGAGAATGAAAATTCCGCCAGCCTTTAGACCCAACTGGAAGTAATGAATGGTTAGAGCCAAAAATAGGTCATAAGTTCACCAAAATAGGTCATTGCTTACCTTGGCTCTTCTAAAGAATGAGATAAAGTCGTCATCAGTGAGATGCCCGATACACCACTGAACCCAAATAACATCGTATCTGCCTGCATCTGGCGTGAATTCCTAGCAGTAGAATACAACTTGGATCCATTAAAGAAGGGACAAAGACTTGCACCAAAAACCAAATCAAGAAGAGCTTGGGCATACACAACCACAAAATATAACAATTAAATGTGAAACACATTACCTGTAGAGGCACACAAAAGAAGTTAGCGGGTTTGTGAACATCAGAGGCGCCATTATTTTCTGGAGCCAGGCTTTGACGGGCAGCCTCTAGAAAATGTGATACGGGTTCAACAAGATCAACCTAAGACACACGAAATATACTTTCTGTAAGACTCAATATATATGCCTACACAATCTTGGATGAAAGGATTTAAAAGTAAGCGGATTACAAATTAAACTACAAATGGCCCAAACTGAATAATTTGTTACACAGTGTAGGCAGTAAGAAAATTGCTACCAGAATCTTAATTGTTTTTATGTATGACAATCCCCAATCATTTTGGTTCGAGCTGTCTGATGAGATTGCACAACCCAAAATCCAAAGAAAGCATCATTTCGTAAATGTTATTTACCATACAAAAACCCAAGATGGGCAGACAAAAAGCAAGAACGTAACAAGGCAGGAACAAAAGAAGTAACTAATATAACCTTACCTCGTTGAAATATCTGATAAGAAGATTCTTTGTGACTCTTCCAATACCAGAACCACAATCTGCAATACCAACTCTACCATTAATTAAACTACAAAACTCATCATATACGTTAAAAAAGAAAAACCAACTCGAGTAGGAATATACATCAAATTCCAAGAAAAGAAGTAGAGCAGTCATAAACTAGAGTCTCGAATCAAGAAAACTTCAGAAATGGTTATTATTAACCAAACATACCAAGGGCCACAAGGGGGCGGTCTTTTCCAGCAAAAGGGAAACGTTCGGCCAGAATGGATTTGAGAAAGACTTCACTGCCCATGATATCAGTGTCATTAACATAGCCATAGCCGCCCAAGACGCCATCTACCGATGCGTCTAAACCTTGCCAGTACCCTAAGCCTTCGCGATACCATTGGGTGCGCTTGGTGGGGTTTCCAACCTGCTCCATCCACATCTCTTCTGCATTCTTGAATTCGTGGCCGTCTGTATCAGCACCGCTCACCTCCATTGAGTGCAGGGCTGAACTCCCGCCCCTGTTCCTTTTTGAGTGCAGGGCTCTGATTTTCTTTCCTTCCTTGCTTGTGGGAATTAAGAACACAGTTTCCAGCCGAGGAAATGAAAGAAACTGTGTGATTGTTATAAACTTTGAGTTCTTCGGTTGAATTACTTCAGCTATTTACAAAGATAAACCCAATTCGGCGTTCGGTTATCCACCTTGAACGATATAGTAATTGAAACTAAGAGCCCAACCCAAACATACAGAGATATGATCTTTGGACTTGAAGACTGGCCCAATTCAACTATAAATGGCTGGGCTCAAATCAACTACAAAAAGTAGGTCCCAATAAACCTAACGTAGGCTCGGCTTAATTGAACTATAACGACTGGGCCCAATTCAACGGTCAATAGCTGGACATAATTCAAGTACAAAACGCTAGGCCCAATTCAACTATCCAAGCTAGGCACGACTAAACTATAAATGATTCGGCTCAATTTACAACTATAAAGGCTGGGCCCAATTCAGCTATAAAGGCTCGGCCGAATTCAACGACAAATGGCTCGGCCCATATTTAATATAACGTCTGGGCCCAATTCAACAATAACGGTTCGGCCCAATTAAACTATAATACGAGGCCCAATCCAACTATTAATACGAGGCCCAATTCAACTATAAATGGCTCCGCCCAATAAAACTATAACGGCTTGGCCCAATACGACAATTCCAGTATAAAGCCTCGGCCTAATAAAACTAAATCACTAGGCCAATTCGACACTGTAAATGGCTCGGCCCAATTGAACTATAAAGAATAGGCCCAATTCAACTAAAAATGTCGCGGCCCAATCATTCAAGAAAGGACTGGCCCAATTAAAAAAACGCCAGGCCCAATTCAACTTTTAAAGTGAGGCCAAATTCTACTATCAATGGCTCGGCCCCATACAACTATAACGGCTGGGCCCAATACAACTATAATGATTCGGCCCAATACAAATATTAATGATCGGCCCAATATAATTATATTACTGAACCAATTCGACTCTAAGTGCGAGGCCCAACCCTACTATTAATTGCTCGGCCCAATCGAACTATAAGGGCTGGGCCGAATTCAACAAGAAAACGCAAGGCCCAATTCTACTATAAATGACTCGGCCCCATACAACTATAACGACTTGGCCCAATACGACTATAATCGTTCGGCCGAATTTCAATATAAAGCCTTGGCCCAATATAACTAAATTCTGGGCCGATTCGACTCTAAAGGCCAGACCCAGTTATACTATAAATAGATCGGCCTAATTAAACTATAAAAGTATGGACCCAATTCAACTAAAAATGGCACGGCCCAATTGATCTAGACAGGATGGGCCCAAATCAACAAAAAACGAACGGCGCAATTCAACTATTAACGCTAGGCCCAATTCCAATATAAATCGCTGGACCCCAGACAAGTACAACAGCTGGGCCCAATACGAAAATAATGGTTCGGCCCAATCAAATATAAAGGCTTCACCCAATATAACAAAATCACTGGGCCAATTCGACTCTAACGGCCAGGCCCAACTGTACCATCACTGCCTCGGCCCTATTGAACTATAAATTCTGGGCCCAATTTTACTAAAAATGCTTGGCCCAATTCTACTATAAATGTCTCGGCCCCATACAACTATAACGGCTGGGCCCAATACGACTATAGTGGTTCAGCCCAATTCGACAAAAAAAACACAAGGCCCAATTCAACTAATAATGCGAGCCCCAATTCCACTATCAATGGCTCGGCCCCATACAACTAAATCGCCTGGGCCCAATACGACTATCATGGTTCGGCCCAATTCAACAAAAAAACGCAGGGCCCAATTCAACTATTAATGCGAGGCCCAATTTCACTATAAATGGCTTGGCCCCGTATAACTATAACGGCTGGGCCAAATACGACTATAATGGTTCGGCCCAATCAAATATAAAGACTTGGTCCAATGAAACTAAATAATTGGGCCAATTCAACTCTAAAGGCCAGGCCCATCTATACTATAATGGCTCGGCCCAATCGAACTCTTAAGTCTGGGCCGAATTCAACTGAAATGGCTCGGCCCAATTGATCTATAAAGGCTGGGCCGATTCAACAAAAAAAAACGCCAGGCCGAATTCAACCGTTTATGCTAGGCCCAACTCCACTATAAATGGATTGGCCCAGTGCAGCTATAACGGCTGGGTCCAATACGAGTATAATGGTTCGGCCCAATTCAATTCCAATGCTAGGCCCAATACTACAATTAGAAATGGCTTGGCCCAATTCAACTTAAATCTGGGCCCAATTGAACTATAAATGGCTCGGCGCAGTTCAACAATAAAGGCGTCGCTCAATTTTATCGGCCCCATGGAATTATAAACGGCCCGGCCTAATTTAACTGTAAAGGCTGGGCCCAATTCAACAAAAAAACGCCCGGCCCAATTTAACTATTTATGTTGGGCACAATTCATGTATAAATGTTTCGGGTCAATACAACTGTAACGGCTCCGCCCAGTACAACTATAATGGTTCGGCCCAAATAAACTCTAAAGGCTTGGCCGATTCAACTAGAAGTGGCTCGGCCCAATTCAACTATAAAGGCTGGGTCCAATTCAACTATAAATGGCTCGGCCCAATTCAACTATAAAGTCTTGTCCCAATTCAATATGCCCAATTCAATTATGAATGGCTCGGCCTAAAAGAACTATAAAGGCTGGGCCCAATTCAACAAAATAACGCTCGGCCCAATTCAACAAAATAACGCTCGGCCCAATTCAACTATAACGTCTGGGTCCAATACAAGTACAATGGTTCGGCCCAATTTAACTATAAATGCTAGGCCGAATGCAATTAGAAAGGCTGGGCCCAATTCAATTATAAAGGCTCGTTGTAATTCAGCTTTAAATGGTTTGGGCCAATTGAATGATAAATGTGGGCCCAATTTAACATTAAACGGCTTGGCCCAATTTAATTATAAATGGCTCGGTCCATATGAACTATGAAGGCTGGGCCCAATTTGACTTTAAATGGCTGGTCCATATGAACTTTGAAGGCTGGGCCCAATTCAAGTTATAAAAGTTTGGCCCAAATTAAATATAATGGCCCGGCCGAATTTAACTATAAAGGCTAGGCCCAATTAAATTATGGAAAGCAGGGCCCAATTGAATAATAAAAAGCTGGGCGGATCCAATGATGTAAATCGACAGAAACCTTAAACTAGGACCCGTCTAATTATTTGTCAACTTTATCAATTAGGCATATGGGCCCCTCCCCTACTCAGTCCGTTCTCACTTCCATTTACATCCTCTCGATTATAATTCAATTGATTTAAATATTATAGGTTCGATTTCGACTCTCTATAGTGATGAATTAATAATTCTTCCATGTTCCTCGTTTATAATGCAGTTATAAGAGAACTTTTCTCCATCGTTAACATGCCCCTTTAGTTTCACGAGATTCTATGTGCTCAATTCCTCTTGAATTAGAGCATAAGCTAGTGATACTTTCTGCAACTGAACTCTCACTATTTAGGGGTGGAACACTTCACTCACGTAACAACACGACACTTGTGTTGTTCTCTGACAACTTCATTTTCACAACTTAAGTTGATCCCATTTCACTCATTCACTACCATAGAAATGTTTTTTTTTTTTTTTTTTCACGAGAAATATACTAAGCATCTATACCGTGCTTTATATTTCAGGTAAGAAAGTGGAATCAAAGTGTGTTTTAATCATGTTTTGCAACATGGGGGAAACTTTGGTGTCTGCGTTTAATTTAGTTGGTAAATCAAAATCAAGAGTATTTAATTAAAGCAAACCTGGATTATATAATTAATGGAGATTGATGCAACACATTAAAGCGTTGGCCCCCACTTGAATCCCCTTAATATTAAAGATAATATGAAAATGATTTTTGTTTTATATATATCCATTTGCCTTTGACAAAGTAACTTCTTCCTTCTCTCACCAATTTCAATATAACCTCCCACTCAAATCGTGTTTCATGTGCACACATTTAATTATTAGCGTTATTACAAAAGTAAACCTTCCTTCAACTATATTTAATTCCATATAAGGTTGAACTCTTCGATATAATAAATATCTTATCTCTTAAATTAGGTTTGAATCGACAAGAAATCTATTATGTTAATTTACCACAGTAAACAACTTTTTCATTCGGTTGATCCGAAAACACATGAGAAATTAAATCTTCGTAACTACTGTGACATGAAAACAATATCTACTACCATTTTAGTATGTGAATGATGATTATTAAGAAATTTAGGTGAATAAAAGTTTATGTAAATATATGGTTTGGTGATGAGTAAACTCCATTTCAATCTTTTCAAATCATGGGAACAGTCACTCCCATCATCCTACTTGCACAAACCCATTTTCATCCAAAACCCATAATGCCTCTAAATCCCATCAATCAACCAACCAAAATACACAAATTCCACTTAAAAAATATATCACTATATTCATCTTTTTTTGGGATCATTTGTTTTTTTCTTTAGCTTTTGAAGTGACTTTGATGGAAAGAGAGTGAATTTTTTTACTAAGTTTGATGGATTTGACTAAACTAAGTGTCACTATTCCCTTCCTCAATATATAACCTAAAGTTCGTGTATATAATGACCAAGAATCATAAGCACACAGTTGCAAATGTTTCCAACAAAAATGATATCTGACAGTGAATCCCAAACCCAACACAAGGGCCACCTTAAGAACCCTAACTTTCATTTTTCACATTTGTTTCTCCCTTAGATAAAGCTAGGATTTAGGGTTTTTTTTTTTTTTTTTTAATCATCTTCGGAGAACTTAATGATTCAGTTAAATATAAATGGTGACTTTTAATCTCTGGGAGAGACTAAAGTTGTGAACCCACAGTTACATATATAGTTAAAGCAGGCCAACCCAAGCATGCTTCTTTAGTCATCATATCATGCTGCTAAATCTCCATTGAATAGACCCCTCCTGAGATTCATTATTAAAAAAAAATTATCTTAAATCTACCCTCAAACGCTCTTGGGGTAACTTGTTTGTGAGATACCACATTGATTGGGGAGGGAAACGAGATTCTTTTATAAAGGTGTGAAAACCTCTTTCTTCTCTCTTTATTCGACACATTTTAAAACCGTGAGGCTGAGGACGATACGTAACTAGTAAAAATGGACAATATCTGTTAGCGGTGGATTTAGAATATTACATTGTTTGTGTCTATGGTTTCATGGATTGTACGGAGTACATGAATGAACGATTTTTGCTTCTAGAACAAACCTACTCTCCATATTTCTATAAACACATGACATTGTCTACTTTAAAACTATACTCACCTCATCTCGATTTCATCGCTGGACGAACATCTCCATCTGGAACAACGTTTGCATTTTTATCATATAATATCGTTTTGTAGATGTATTTATGTACTCTAATTTATATGTTAGCATAGGCTGTCTAACGTGGAGAGGTGATCTTGCTCAAAATTATGTGATTTTCTTCCGCATGCAAGATGACGCATACCCTAACTGAGAAGATTGCAAAGATATTTGTATTAAGCTTATAAACTACGCCAAATCATAATATATTTGTACATACGAACAACTCATACAAATACAAAAGAAATGAACTGAAGAAGGAGGAAAAAAGAAAAGAAAAAACTCAAAGCATGCTTCCTTTCTTTAACACTCTTTTCCACATCCATGTGATAAGACTGATAAGAAAATTCAATCTTTAGTAAAAGAAAGAAGAAAAAAAAGGGGGGGTTAAAATTTAAGCATGGAAAACAAGGGTTGGGCCACATGATGATACGGGGGATTGAATAATTTATCCCACTTTAAAAGAAAGATGTTAAGGGGCAGTCCCATCATTATACCAATTCCCTCACTGAGCTTTCCAATCATGTCCCCGATTCATGTACTTGTTCGCACTGTTCAGACCTTCTGTTCCTCAACCTTTCTGTCCCATCTCACACCAATATTCCAAAAACTCCCTGTGGGGACTCGTTTTTTCCCCCCTCTAAGCTTAATTAACAAACAAAACAAATCACCTTTCCTTGTAATAAATACCCTGTACACCTAATTTAAGCATCACTCTGTTGAATGTTAGGGTAAAAACAAACAAAGACAAAAAATTTCGAAAAGGGTTTTGGTGGATCCATCGGTCCTAGTTTTAAATTTTATTCTTCAAATCCAATATCCAACGATGATGATTAAATCACGTGTGTACTGGTATAAAGTTTTTTTTTTTTTTGAAGATTTTGTGCACCCATATAACTTACTGGAGGAGGAAAAAAAAAGAAAATGTTGATGAATATTTGGCGGAGAGGGAGTTGATTTAATGATCTTCCTTGTGGGTTGGTTTGTTTAATAAAAACCTCTCTTGCTACCAGTTGGCGGTTCCTGAAATGAATGGCTGTTGTCTTCAGCTGCCCAATCGAAGAGATTATTGAATGCAACGACGTCGTCCAAGCCGCCTGATTCTTGGGTTTGGTGTAATTTTTGGGGTTGAGTGAACAAGAGATGTGAAGGGTCGGTCTGTAATTCCTCCAAATCTGCAAAAAAGTCATCACTTTGATTGTCGTGGATAGGCATTGCCATTGCCATTGCCACCCTATATGGAAACCCTTCAGCTTCTGTTGCAAAGGGTTTCTGAATCTCCTCGGGAGGCTCTTGTTTGACATGATTGGAGGTTGCCGAGGATCTTGCTCCATTATTGTCATTGTTGTTTGGATGTTGGTTGTTGTTTTGTGGTCCCTCTTGAGCTGTTGTTGGCTTTTGAGGGAGAGATGCGGAGGAAAGTGTTGAGGAATTGGGCGTGTTGTTTTTTGATTGTTGGGACCTTGAAGAGCCTGCTAGAGCATTTCTTTGCGTTGGCCATGGATGGTTGTGCTCAGATGTGTATGTAATCACCAACATGTTGGGATCCGTTCTACTTCTTTCCACTTGTTTTCTGGCTGAACAACCCTTTGAGCTGCTGCATCTATAATACCCCCTGAATCGTTCAAAATTATGACAACACTATCATACTATCTTAAATCACCTCTTAATTGAGTTGTACTAATTTGTTAAAACTCGAACCAAATGAATCGACCGATCTTAAGCATTAGCACGACTCCTTTCGGATCCTTGGAACAGAGCCAAGTAAACGAATGTGATTCCCAAGAAAACAAAGGTAACTAACATTCAACATAAATTAAGAGGGGAAAGGGGGGAAAAACAAGGTTAAAACTGAAAAGTAGGGTAAAATTGAGAAATTGCTAAGTTTAGAGATGGAATTGATGAAGAGAAGTGAGACATAATATGTAACATAAATTAAAAGAAAGGAGATACCTAGGATATGGAGAACCTTTGATTGGTTTCTGACCATATTTCCTCCAAGCCCACAGATCAGAAGGAATAACTTCCCCATTAGGTCGGCTAGTGGCAGCCACTGGAGCAGGAACACAAACCACCTTCCTTGCTTGGCTCTTCCTAAACAAAATTAAAGACACAACAAACAACGCCTCAAAACCTCATCATCATCAATTTTGCTTTTGTTTGGGGGATTGTGATTTGTGCAAGGGGAGGGGGGAGAGGGGGAGAAGCAACTGATATACACAAAAGAGGACCAAAATTCACACAAACAACAGTTCGCAGGTGGGTTTTGGGAGCATCCAAAATAAAAATAAAATAAATTGCCCTCTGAAAGCAACTATACAATGAAAGCCAAGGCTATAGTAGCATTCTCACCCTTCATTACAACAACCCTTCTAAATTTCCGATCAAAACATTATATATATGTACACACAACTTATTCTCAACCCTCCACACTCTGCAACCAATCTAATAAAGAAAACCCTTTTTTTGGATAAATTTAAAGCTAAACCCTATTTTTGTTAGGTCCCATTCTCATGAAAATGTAGTTTTAATAGCTGAAATGGTTAAAGAGTAAATTACCTTCGCTTGATTCCAGGTGGGTTTGTAGGAGAAGAGATCTGAAGGGCGGAGGGGTGAAGGTCAGAATTAATAGGAGGAATCAATGGGGAATTGCAATTAGGGATTAACAAAGGGGAGACACAAGGAGATGCTGAAATTGGGAATTTGTTTGGAATTGTTGGTGGCGGTGGAGAGATCTGAAGCATGCGAGAGAAGATATTGGAAGGCCTTTTCATAGCCTCATCTTCACCAACAAAAACACTTCCACCGCATCCACTTTTGTCCTCTAAATTGCCACCACCATTCAAAAAACCTGGATTATTATGATTATTATTATGATTATTATTATGATTATTATTATGATTATTATTATTATTAACTGAAGAAGAAGATGAAGAAAAATTGCAATTATTACCACAAATATCCAGCTCTTGAAAGAGAGGATCTCTCATGGGCGCAGCAGCGCAAAATGGATCCCCAAAGCTGTATTGTTGATGGTCTCTTGCAGCAGCATGGTCTTGTAATTGTGAAGAAGACGAAGAAGAGGAAGAAGAAGAAGAAGAGAAATTGATGGGCATTTCGGATGAAAATATCCAGTCGGATGAAAAGGGGTCTTCTGTTTTGCAACCAAAACTGGTTCTTGATCCTCTCACAATATCAGTCAAGTCACCTTGCAAATTCTCCATCTCAAACAAGCTACACATACTTCGCTCAATCCCACTCTACAACAAAATCATCAACACCCAACGCCCAAACCCTTAATTTTTGTTTCTGGGGTTTGATTTTTGTTCTTCCTCTCTTGTGTAGGCAGTAAGCTAAGAAGAGCTGCTGCTGATTTTGGTTATTAGGGAAGCATGAAAGGCACACACAAAACAGGCTTTAAAGGCCATTTTTATGGCTCTAAAACAAACAAAAATTGAGACTTGAAAGCTTTTGGAGAGAGAGCCAGAGAGCGAGAGAGAGAGAGAGAGAGAAAGTCGCTGACTTTTGACACAAATTATAGCTCTTCTATTCTACATAGAGGGGAGTGGAGGAAACAATTTAAACTTAAGAAATAAAGGTGGCAGAACAAAACATATTTAATTATATCTTTTCATGGATTTACTTTAATCACCAAGATGGACTTATTTAATTACAAAAGGGAATTCAGCTGCGTGTGGACTCATATAATCACTCGGTCAAACCTCTATAATCTTTAGTTAACAATCATTAACTTTTTTTAATCTCTCTCTCTCTCATCTTACACGCAAACCCTTAATTAAAGTTGAGAGCTTTCAAGGAAAAAAAAAAGTGTGCTTTTTGATAACTAAGTGAGCTGTGTTGAGAAGGACAATTCTCATAAAACGGTTCGTTTTATGTCCTTTTTGTGTTTTACCCTTTTGCACCCATTTGAATGGCGGATGTTTGACACGTATTTTTGCGATCAAGGCATAAATCTTATAAGAATGCGATTTCAACCTTGTTGAAAAATAAAGAACCAAAACGTACAATTATTTTACGAGAATCGTTCTACCACCAACTCGATCGTTCGTGTGCTCGAACAAATGGGAGAAAAATAGTTCTCGTGGTTTTTGAAAATTTGAACAAACTACTGTATCCTTTGCACTAGAACTGTTTCACTGTAGTTCCCCACTTCCCATCTTTCTTTTTAAACCGATGTAGTTAGTTTAAGGTTTAGGGTTTGATAAGCAATAATGTCGGGTGGATTAAGGACAAAGAAAATAGATTAATAAAGAAATAAAAGGAAATGGATAGCTATGATATGATTCGGAAGTATATAATAATAATCTTTTTAAGATCTAATTTTGATTGAACATTACAAGAGATTTTTTTGCATTAAAAGACACAATTTTCTCTCTTTCTCTCTCTAAAAGTGGAGAGAAAGAGAAAGGAATTGGTTGGCTTTGGGGTTTGGGAGATGGAATTTTCAAAGTGCCAATCATCATTTACGGAATCACACACCACAACCAACCAACCTGTATTCTTTGACGAGACATTTTGAGAATCTCTGATATCATGAGAGGGTTTTGTTTTTGGAACATCCTTCTATTGCTCTCTCTTCTTCTTCTCTAATAAAATTCCCATAAAAAATTCATATTAATTATATATAACATCTCATGTTCGTGCCGTTAACGATATCAATTAGAATTTGAAGTATCATTCATCTTAACCTTCATTTTAGTTTCTTAATATTCTCCTTCATGTCACGAGAACGGTGTTTTGATATCAAGAGATTCAAGATTTGAATCTTCCTTGTACCTATATTTTACGTCCCTTGTAAACATAAACATGTCATGCCTTATTTTGATTTTCGAGTTGTCTTTGATGTTGATTTTCAAGTCGTATTCGACCACGAAATTAGAGATTTGAATCTCCCTACTTTGAAATATCGTTAACGTTTAAGAACCGAACAAACTAGAAGTAAGATTTTTATGAAGGGTTCTATTTATTTATTTTTTATTATTTTTACGTGTCTTCCTCATTTAAAACCTTATGATATTGGCATGTGAGGCAAGCTCCTTTACATGAATATAATAATCATAACCATAGAGTTCTCTCATTCATTATTATTTAAAGAATTCCTTCGTAATAGATGGCCTTTAAATTGCCAACTTTCACCGCAAATTATTGGCATCACGATTGGAATAAATTTATTTTTCTAAAATAAATTATATAAAATAAGATGCCTGCAACCTCATCAACTTGTTTATAATTATTTAATTTCCACATGGCATTGCGGGTGTTGTGACACGTGGCCACTACTTTTAAAATACACATCGACCATATTTATAAATTATTAAATATCTTGAAGATCAAGTACATATTATGGAATATTATTTTCCTACGTGGGAAGATGGAATTTTGTGATAGGTGGATAAATTAAAGAAATAATTGCCTCCTACAACAAAAGAACTTTTGGTTTCTAGTTTTTCATTTTAAAAAATTAAATCTTGAGATCTATATTTTAATTCATTTTTGGTATGGTCATTGTTAATTTTAGTACAGATCTCAAAAATTAATTAAGAGCAATTAACCTAATCCAAACACAGCCCATTTGCATTAATAATTTAAATAATGACCAAGAATTTTGTCTGCATATGGGTTACTAGTCTACACGTAAAATATAATAATTAATTGATAAGTTTGTGGTCGGTCAGGGAGAACGACCCTCCACGTACCTTTATATTGGTATGATTTATCTATTTTGAATATAAATTCTCACGATATTATTCACCTTGAGTATAAACAACGGTGACTTTATTTTTTGTTCCGCTAGTACGGTTAGAGACAACAACCCTCTACATGTCTTCACATGGTATGATAGTCCATTTGGATATAAGCTTTCATACCTGTGTTTGAAATGAAAATTTCGTATTCTTCATAGGAAGAATTATTTAATACAACCGCTATAATTCGGTTGTCCTATGAAATTTGAAATATGATTGGTCCCTAATAACCATCACATATAAATTTGAAATAGGATTAGGATTGTTCTATCGTATATCCAACTAGGGATCGTATAATTTTTTTTAATAATTTAAAGACATGAGAGGTTGGTTGAAGCAATGAAGCATGCAAGAACATCAGGCATGTCCAAATCCGACCAAATTGAATGGAGTGAAAATATCAGATTTATGTTTGTAATGAAATCAATCCGACAACAAAATCAATGATCAATGTACTGCTTGGTGTAGCTGCGTTGCGGGGATTTTCCCCAACTTTGATGATGATATAGGCATTTAGATTTCTGGGTTTTAGTTAGATTAAGTAAAAATCAATACAATGGCTTAGAACTTATGCAAAGGAGGGTTGAGATTTGCGTAATTCATGTCTCACATCATATTTCGTAGATTGCAAGAGATGATGTTCTTTTTTTAACGTAAGCATGTAGTTAGATCCCTTTTTTGTGCTCATTTCAAGATTAGTACGTGTGAGATAGTGAGATGATGAGCGTAAAAGGTCGAAATATATCATCTTTGTTGAGTTTAAAAGAGTGTTCAAAAGGGTTATGCTCATCTTAAGGAAGAACAATCTACAACAAGCAGAAGCTATCCGTCGTTCAGTGGCACAACTCCCTTGAAATGTTTCTTGTACCCCATAGGCTTCAACGATGTCTTTAGACCCACAATAAATGGAATTAGGGACATGTGTGCCTAGAGCCAAAATGGAGGGTAATCATAATGTTCCTTTTATACATAAAGGGGGCCTAACCACTTTTTGAGGTCCAAAAACAGCTCTTTCTAATCAAGTTCATCAACTCAAGATGAAGCTAAAATTAGGCAACCAAATCAAAGGGTGTTTGGCCAAGAACCTTTCTTTGTCAATTCCATTCATATTATATATCAAATTAATTTGGACTTTGTGGCCTTGCTAGCTACTATAGCATGACCCAACTTGTGTTTCTAGGCACAACTCTCAACTTGATGTGCAATCACCCACATGGCCCCATTTCAACATACACTGTTCACCATGTTTAGTCAACCCCAATCCCAACCCCAAAAGAATAGTTAATATAATTGAAATGAATAGCGGATGAAGATGGGCATATATGATGGTATGAACAAAACCTCAAAGTTGCCTCTTTACAGCCAAAACATGTTTTGTTGTGTGGAAGAAGGGCTCGGTGGAGTGCGGTGGGATATACAAAAGAGCGGCATAGATGAATAGGGTGCAGGGAAGTGGCACTAGACCAGGCCAACCCATGAAGCATTTTCCTCAAGCTAACCTCTTCCTTCAATTTTGGCTTTAACTTTTTTCCTTTTACATGCTTGGGCTTGGTTTTGTCTGCCCTCTCGCTTTTCATGGCATTATATGCATGAATATTATATACAAAAAACATACATATATATGATGTTTCAATTGTGCTTCTCTTTTGTTGGGCATCACTCCCTTTATACAATTCTTTGCTTTTTGCATGATACGATATAGGGATTGATGCAAAGTGGTGTTTCATGATGTTGACAATCCTCTAATTCCTTTCCTTTTCATTTTCTTCGTCAAATTCTCGTTCTTTTATTCGTTCTTTCAAAGGGGATAATTGTTATACTCTAAATACATAGTCAGGGAAGGATATCATTTCCATAGTATAGGTTTATATATGATAGCCAAAATTAGTGGTTTAGGTGCCTCAGATAATTGAGATATTTGTATCGGTTGCAATGAGTGGGCGTTAAATCATCATTGAACCTGAAAAAGAAAGTGGGCGATAAAACACTATTACCGCATGAAATTATAAAATTAAAAACATAACCGTTTTGATAAATAAAAGTCGCCCATTTGTTTAGGATAAAGTAAAAAGGTAAAAGCTTTCCCCGTCTTTTTAACTTTGACCATATCACATCCATCTCCTCACTATGATTGGTAGGTGTATAAAATGTTACCAAATCTTGTTTTGCTTAACAATCTATAGCACCTTTTTCTTTTAAGCATACCCTTAACTGCCAAGTAGCCATTATCTTACTTTGCTTTGACATGGGATGAAATGTCAAGCTTTTTCCTTCCTTTAAGGGATATGTTAGATCTCATACCCTTATCTTTATCTTATCTATCACATATCAAAAGATGGAACCATTTGAAATATCAATTCTTTGCCATAAAATCTTAAACAGTTTTACACTCCACAATTCTTTATGTTCGACTCGATACCAGTTCTATGAGTGTGTGATTAACGAGTAATATAATGAGACTGTTGACTTTGACAGTTTCGGTGATTCTGTAGAACGAGGTGACGGGTCGGGGCGTTCCGAGACTTCCAGATGAGTCGGCAAATGGTTAGAAAAACTTGTTTGAATAGGGTGCTGGGGAGAATTTGGTGTGGCCAAGAAAGAGCGTAGGAATATGTTACGGAAATAACCCAACAATTTGCTTATTCAGAAAATGAATGTACCAAGTAGAGTTGTCACAGACGGTCTCTTGGTCTTGTTAGGCTTTTTCCTCATCTCAGCTGCAAGTAAAGATTGAAGCATCTATTAGAAGTTGGACTTCCAGAAATTACAGGTGCAATATGGGAGTTCATTCATGTACCCCTTCCAAGCTAGGGTGTCTTATAACATATGAAATTGAATTATTTATACTTCTCAATCAACGATCTAAACTACACCAGCATGACATTGAAGAAGGAAGGAAAGACATTTGGAACATAAGATGAAACCATAAACAAGAAAAAAATGAATTCGATCATGATACAGATAGGAAAGTAAATAATAATTGGGCACTGTAGGGAAAAAATGATAAGATTTATCTCTTCATACTTGTCAAAATTTCGAGCATCTAACTCATCGTGGATTTCTGGGATGATAATAGCTTCCATTTGATATAATTTATCCCATTGTATGTATACCTTTAAACCATGGATGCGCCTAACGAGAAACACTTGGTAGCAGCTGCATGGGCTGCAGCAGCAAGGAGTCGTAAATGCATGCTATATCATCCATCCAGTTGTTAGAAGGTGTCTTTTGGGCTGGCCTGCAAAGACATTAAGAACTCAGTTCTCCATTTCCAGATGAAGCAGAGGAAATTATGAGGCTTGATGTCTCTAAAAAGCAGAGGAAATTCATATTCCTTAAACAAAATCATAAATGATATTTGATTAGCAGTTCCTATGAAGTGAAAAATACATTACAAAATAACTTATTTTAAGCAACCAATCTAGTTAAGGAACACAAATGGAGAGAAAGGATTAGAGTGGGATGGAAAAGACGCATTGTCTTTATATCTCTGTATTCGTTGCTGTAACTGATAATAACAAATCGAGTGGCGCAATTACGAGCTAAAACGATTCCAATTTGGGGTTGATGAAAATTGTAACTTGGCGCAACTCACAGTGTCGTTGAAATCGAAGCTGGTGTCTGCTGAAGTCGGCTTTCGGCTACCGCCACCAGGCATTGGAGTTGATTAGCGTAGACGACACAATAGAAAGGTATTGACACGTCTCACTTACTTAGGGTCGAGGCCGGCGACGGCCACGTCGACTCCGGTGAAGGCAGTCGATGATTGGGTCTTCCAATCTCCACCGCCCACGTGTCTGATTGATTGACCCTCCTCTGAAACCGCATTCCATTTCGGACCAACTGACCCGACCGGCCACGCCGATTGCAAACGGCTCTCCAAATGTTTTGACTTATTCTAAAAAATAATTATTTATAAACTCAGCGTCTAATTTTAAAATATTAGTTTAAAAGCTTATAATATTTATTTTAATTTTTCATTAACAACTTTTTAAATTATAAAATTGTTAGAATGTATGTACTATGTAACTTTTTCATCAAACAAGTTTTTAGTTATCCTTGTAACATAAAATTGTTGAGTAAAAAGTAAATCTTGGCGTTTTTGTTCATTTCATTTTAACAAACTTTTTATTTGAAAAAATTTATAAAAGTAGAAGATAAAAGGTAAAGTTTATATATATATATATATATATATATATATATATATATATATATAATATCCGAAAATAGATATGAAAATAGCATCTAAAAATAAACGTTTTGTTAAAATGATGAATACATAAAATAATGATGAAGTTGAGAAATGTAAGAAGATGATGAGCGAGCACTTATTTTAATGCGTTATAAAGGGATAAGACAATTAATGTCTACTTTTCTTCTTAAAATCTAATTTTTATTTGTAGTCATGAACTTGGAAATTGTCTTAATATATATAATCATAGTTTGCGATTTTTTCTTTTTGAAAAAAAAAAGTCGAGATTAGCAATGGGGTAATTAAAAACAAGATAATGGGATTTTACATAGCTAGCTAAGCATACGGAAATCGCCAATTTAATTACAACAAAAACACGTACGATTAATTAATTTGATGTGGGATTAATAGGTTGGATGGAATTGTATTCATGAAGCCGAGTGATCCAAGAAGAGCATGGGTTGATCCTCTCGGGCATGGGCATGTCGTTGGTGCTTCTTCAGAGGAGGCAAGGCGGATTTCTTCCGCTTCTTCTTCTCGTAAGCGATTCCTCTGGCTTTAGCCTGTGAGTCTCTAACTTCCCTTAAGTAGAGCCTGACGGCTCGGCTGCCGAAGGGGTTGGTCTCCGGGTGGCCACCGTTCTCCTCAAAGGCAGCGCGGAGGCGGCCGATGAGTGCGTCGAGGCTGCCCCAGGCCTGCCGAAGTGGGCAGGGGCAGGGCACAGGTGGGTGTGGGTGGCCGAAGAAGGGGCAGCAAGAGGTGTGGACCTTGGTCTTTCCGAACTGGTCCAGGTAGCGGAGGAACTCCAGAATATGAGCTCCGCTGCAGCGCGAGAGTGTGAGTGGAGGGCGGTGGTTCTTTAGGTACTGCCCGAAGGTGTTCCAGTCTCGCCGCTTCTGTGACTCGTACCTGTGTTGGTTACAATTAAAAGGCGAACTTGAATTAATAATAATAAATAAATAAATTGGTGCATAGTTTGCAGAAAAGCAATGAGAAGCAAGCACCTGGTGGGTGCAGGTGGGTGTGGAGATGGAACCAAGAGAGGGTACTGGAGGTGGTTGTCGGAGGGAGCCTCCAAAGCCAACATGATCGGGTATTGGTATAGAAGTGTGTAGTTAATATGAAGTGAAAATTGTGAAAGAGGGTAGGAAGGGAGGCAGTTAGAGAAGAAGCGGGTGTGGGCAGAGAGAGAAGAAAGGGAGGAAGAATATATGAAGGGGAAGAGGGGAGAGAGGGAGCGGAAGGGAAGAATATATAAAGGGGAAGAGGGGAGAGATGGTGAGCGACAGAGGGGGAGGGCCTATGGAACAAAACCAAGCAAGTGATGACAATTTGAATATCCTTTCCGAACCTCATTACTAACTTGAGTATTCCACAAACTTTATTATTTTTCTTAATTTATTTTCTCTCAAAGCACTCACTCAGATTCTATACTAATCTCTCTCAAATCACATCTCTTTTTCTTACTTTTACTTCTTGCATTTACACCTCTCACTTTCTAATGCCTTATCTTACTTTTACTTTTTTCTTTTAAATTTTGCATCAAATCCTCCCAATTTCAAATAAATGAATAAAATAAAATATTGCATCGATTCATATAACTATTTTTTTGACATACTTAAAATGACTCTAATATTTAAATTTCCATTTTAAAATATAGTGTGGGTGGAACATCCTATTATATTTTCACTGCTTATTCCATCTCAATATTCTAAAAAATAATTAAAACATTTTTAAAACCTATATAATTAATAGTTAAAATATTAGAATCTAATAATTGAGTATTTTGGAAAAAGAGTTAGTGGAGAGTTGAGTTGGTTAGGCTTTTATTTTTTTGGATGATGTATCATGCTGTTGGGGACTGGAAAGAGGAGAGATATTCTAAGAGGAATTCCCGAAAAAGATAAGCAGAAGAAGACGAGTTGGAGATGGAAATTTGGAAGGGGAGATTGGGAAATTTAGGAGCACCATTTTTCGCCGGTGGGATGGAAAGTTTTCATCTGCCGTGGGATCGTGGTGGATGTGACTACTAAGCTTTCCGTGGCAGTTCGATGGGACGGGAATGGCTCCAAAATTTCGCGTAAATCCCCAACTACAGGTCACATCACTTCAATTTCTTACTCACTTTACTGTTCATTGCGTATTTCCAAATCAATTAATTACCCAACCAATACAATTTCCCCCACACCCTAATTTTTCTATCAAATGATGTGAATTCCAGTCATATTCTTACATTTTCTATATATATATATATATAGTAATACAAGGTGTGTTCTGTAATGTGAGGAAGAAGCGGTAATCGTAGTTCTTGAGAAAAGTGCCATAGTTAGAACACAAGCTATGAATGTGGCCCAGATACTTAACATCTTGACACACAGTGGTACTATATAGTACTAGACAATGGTCTTTTCTTCTGCAACAACATCAGAATCTACCAATAAATGAAGTTTTCAATAATAAATGTTGGGTGTAAGAGGTGGGGGTGGGTTAGCAAGAGCCAGGAGTTAGCAAAAATGAGGAGAGATGGAAAATCAAGCAACAAGGTAGAAGAAAAAAGACAGAAAAGGGTGATGGAGTGGAGGCTTACTTTTTTTTTAAAAAAAAATTGTTTATGGGGCTGGCAGAGTGTTGTTTGTCTGCCTCTTTTGTAGTTTGGTGCCCAAGATGGGGTAAATACAGGCAATGTTAGGTCTTTTCTGTATGTCAAATCTTCCGGTCCTTTCGTATTTCCCTTTCCACCACTGCTTTAGATTTCATCAATCATCCAAATCCACCTCCTTCTCACCATTTATTGGATCCCTCAATTCGCTTCTTTTCTTTTCCTCTTTTTAAGTTGATTTGTTTTTTTGATCTTTTTGTTTAGAGTGTTCGTCTTTTTAACAAAAACACATAATGGTTGTCTGAGAGAGGTGATTTCTGGACCTGTTTTTGGATTTATACAAAAATAAGTGCAGATAGATATTTCAGAGTTTTTTTATAATTTGTTCTGTAGGAGGGATTCATTTTGTTTTTAGAATAATTGAAGGTGATGTGATTTGAAAGCCATGCACCTGTGCTTTGTGATTTCAAATTCTCTCAATAT
The DNA here is from genome assembly GCF_002738365.1 of Cucurbita moschata. Lineage (NCBI taxonomy): Eukaryota > Viridiplantae > Streptophyta > Magnoliopsida > Cucurbitales > Cucurbitaceae > Cucurbita > Cucurbita moschata. Next base: position 297,405 of record NW_019268559.1, on the reverse strand, counting down.
TGACAAGAAATTCAATCACAGCCTTTGAAACATTTCTCTAAGAGACAATAGAAACCTGTTTTCTTATTGAACACACGTCCACATGCCCAAAAATCATTAACTATCAAACTCTACTTCCACAAAGACGTTTGTTTGGTCTCAGATAAACACACAATTTACATAAATATATTTTAAAACTATCATCCTCCCTCTGGCAGTCCGCCGCCTGTCTTTCCGCTGGATGCTTTGGAGGAGGAACTTTGGTTCATGAAGAGAGTAGGAAGGATGACAGAGGACAAAAATATAGTTCATTGAAGATCTATCTGATTGGGTAAGACCAAAGCTCCCTAGTTTACCAGCAGCTCTAAGTTCCAAATCCAAAAATGTCCCATAAGAGGAAAAATGAACACCACTCATGACTCATGACCTCTTGACTTGATTAATGTATTGCCAGCATGAGCATGGTGGCTGGCTAGCTGCTTACCGAGTTAGTAAACCAAAATTAACCGATGTCACTCAATGCCCTGTCCTGTAACTTTCACTTCTTGTTGAGAAGGTTTGCCAAGTTCCGCAGATCCTCAAATGCATGCATTGTTTCTGCATCGAAGCCTCCTGCAAACTGCACCCGGGGAAAGGAAAATCAGCAAGACCATATGTCCGTGTTCCTGAAGAAAAATGCGGTGAGAACGAATGCTTACCTGATGAATTCTAAACGCATATCTCACTCCTTGAAGAAGCATGTAATCCATTGCGGGATCTTTCTCTGATGAACTCTTTGACTGAAGCTCCATGGCTACTCTCTTCATGTACATCTTAGCCAACTTCACCGAACCCAACTTTATCTACAACATACAGTTCAATTTTGGTTCGTTCAGATACACTTGGACTACGGTTGTTATTTAGAAATTATCCAGCAAAAATAGGGCAGCGTGTTCTTGAACCCAACTCTTAATCTACAACATTGAGCTCAAAAGTGCTCTTCCTAAGGCATATGACATGTTATGAAGTTTAACCTTGCTTATGATCCCATTGTCGAGCATCCAATCTATGGGAATTTGGAACTCTTTGCAATTTCGCATCAAAGATTCTCTCATCCGGAGAAGGTTGTAACTACTACGCTCCATCCTGATTGCATAAAGACATTGTTTAGCCTAATCGACTTCAAGGAAAACAAACCAAGTCAATATATGGAGCTTTAGGTCCTTACTTCTCTGATAAAGTAACCATTTTCTTGAGAGCAATTTCACAAGGCAATCGGGGATCATCTTTGTAGGCTGAGATTTCACACTCCAATTTCTTTAGATCTCTGTACCCAAACGCTGCTTCTCGCAATGTGTCGGCCTTTCTCTCTGGCCAATCGAAGTGCTTCAGAACTGCCCTTTCATCCACCTTTGAGGATATTAATCATCAGCAAAATACTCTACTCTTCAACAAAATCATTTATTCATGCATTCTTTTACTTGTTTCTGCTTTTAAGTTCAAATTCTTCCTATTATGTCTGAATCAGATGCACTAAATTTAAGAGAAATGAAGGAATACCAGAAAGCAAAGTTCATCATCAAGCCACTTCACAAATGCCACTACATCTTCAATCTTCAGATAAACTGCATTGTTGACCTCTCTTATCAGTGAATTTACAAACTCTCCCTGGGTCTCAATATCTGCCTTAATCTGTAAAAGCATGAAACATCATTTATGTCTTCTAGTAAGAGAACTACGATCAGAAAGGAAGATGATATGACCGAGAACTTACAGCAAGCAAATGAGATGATCGATTCTCAATTTCCCCAATCATGCTGCTCCGGACATTTGAAACATCTGGAACATTGCATATGGCTCCATTGGAAGAATCTTTTCTAGAATCTCTCTTCATAAGTGAATGGTAGAATTCAACCACTTGTGGAGCTCGTTGTACCATTCCCGTGGAGCTCCTCGCAGCGAACTTTGGAAGAAGAGGAGGGGGTGGAGGAGGCGGCGGCAGAGGTGGTGGGACTCGACCTGTGTTTTCTTCTTTAGGTTCACTAGAAATGGAGCAGGAAGGCCTCGGAGGGGGATTCGGTATGCGCAAGGCTCGTTTCTCCACATCTAAAGAGGCAAAATTCCTGTTAGTTTCATGGCTATTTTCCAAAATATGAGGCCTTTGAATAACGCCCAAATCATATTTCTGAGAGGAAAGAGTATCTGCTTCTTTTTCCAACTCTTTTGCACATATGAAGCCATCAGATTGCCTCCTCTTGTTTGGCTCCAATTCTTCAGGCCAGCATTTGGCTCCACTAATGGAGTGTCTTCTTCTGGGGCTTCTTTCTTCCTCTGTATCAACCCAATTTTTGCCTAAAAGACTATTATTATTATCCGAGCAGTCTAAGTTAGACAAGTCCTCATCAGTAATAGGCCATTTCTTCAACTTCTTAATTGCGTTTATTCTCTTTGCATTATTGTAATCCATGTGTTCCTTTTGGCTCGATAGTGATTCAACAGGTTCACTACTCCTCTCCATTGCCCGAGGGCTGGATGGGCTATCAGAATTTGCTGAGGGGCACGAGTTGCGAAGCTCACTCCTCAAACAGGAATTGACCCACCTAAGGTATGCAAGTTCCTCAACCTCATTTAATCTGCTCATCTGCAGACCTTCAACTTGCTTGCACAAATCTTCATTTGTGTGTCTCAGCAAAGATGCCTCTGCTTTAATCTTTGCAACAGCTTCGCTCTAGTAGTAATAACAAGCACAAAAAAAACATCAGGTACATGTTACATGTTTCGTAAACATTAAAAGAAAAAACTGTCCATCCAACACAAACATCACAATGTTACCTACCTCAGAATTCTTTGCTAGACAAGCGAGCTCAGATTCCACAGAAGAAAGCCTGCAAGCAAGATTCCTCTTCTGGAGTTGAAGTTCCTTATTCAAGCGTCTCAACTCAACAACTTCCACTTCCACGTTTAGAGGTGCAGTCTGCGGCTCTTCTGGCTTCTCAGAGATTGATGATGCAGCTACTAATTGCTCGGACAGGGCTCTTCTATCTTCTTCCAATAGACTAAATTTCTGAGTAAGACCCTCTAGTTCAGCTTTCTTTTCCTCAAGCTCCCTCTCGAGTTCAAAATTTCTAGTATTCCGCTGAAGTTCTGCAAGTTCGTTCTGAAGTTCGAATTCCCTCTGCTTGGATTCGTTAAGCAAACTTCTGAGTTGATCGAGCTCTACGAACAAATCTCGAGAAGATTGTCTGCGGTGGGTCTGATACGACTGTGGATGAACTTGAGCGGGATTTGGCGAACAGGTTAAATCCCCAATAAGCGAACGCTTGATGCGAGTATGAGAAGGAACAGACTTCTCCTTCTGATTTACCAAATTCGAGTTGGTGAGTGGCGCTTTCTTGGATTGAAGATTGCTCTGCGCCTTAGTTTTCTTGTCTGTGGAGAAACCTTTCACAATGTGTGAACCCCAGGAAGAAGCAGCCCTCAATTTGGAACCATTTCCACTGCCTCCTTTGGTATACTGATTTTGATCAGCAAACCTAGATGGTTTGCCTCTGTTTTCTGATGGGTTATCCTCCTTCATTCTGAATGAACCTTAAGAAACAAAGACGGAGACAAGAATGGTTCCGTTGGAGAAACAGCCAAGTGAAACTTCATGACAATTTCTCCAGTTCCATTGTCGGAAATACAAACATGAAATGCTTCGAACAGTGGAGGTGGAGCCAAAGGGACAGAGATTATTATTATTATTATTATTATGGCGGAGAAGAAAGGTTCGTGTGGGATAGGCTAATTGGGAGCTCTAAGTTCGAGAAACATAGGGGAGGAGGGAGAAAGGAGTAAGATTGGGGGAGAAAGATGGCAGCTTTCTCTTTATGCCTTTAGTTTTGAATTTTTGAAATTTGAATTGTGTGTTATGTTTGAGCATCCGTTGGGTAATATCGAGGCCAGGGAGGGCAGAATGCAACGGTCATATTGCTTCTCTGGGTTTGCACCTTCTTTTATTAACTACTCCACATCCGTTCTGTAGTTGACTACCAATTGTTAGTTTCTTTAATGCCTCCGTTTGTTTTGTACTATTGAAGCAAATTTTGGTTTCAAACCCTTCCCACCAAAACTCACGCCCACGTAACCATGATCACATTTCACAGTGAAACCTAAACCTTTACACACCTTTACACAGGAGAGGTCACAGTGAAACCTGAACCTTTACTTAGGAGAGGAGAGGAGAGTCAAATGAGATTAAGAGATCAAGCGAAGTTCCTTCCCCTCTCCTTTCTTTACCTTTATCAAAGAAAAGAATAATCTTCCATCAAATTATAATCAACAAACAAAATTTGAGGTAGATTCTTATTTGGATTCAATTGAAACATTAAATAGAGTAAAAAAAAACGTCATTTAAATTTGGTAATTTTTACTGTTGCCCTAAAAGGTTGACCTCAATCCAACTAACCCAAGACCTAGTTCTCATCTTTGCTACTTTTTGGGCTATGAATATGTAGCTGAGAGGCCAACACAAATTGAAACAATTTGGCCCATTACAGATTGTGGGTCAAACTATCCCAAATTGAATTGATATGGCCCATCATAGCTAGTGGGTCAATCTATGTAGCTTGGGCTCTAATATTGTTGGCCATCCCAGTTTATTTTTAATATCTTTTTTGTACAGCGCATTGTTTATTTTCATGAAAGCATATATGTTTAAAAACAAACGAAGGTGGTTAGTTGGGGAAACTGACCTAATTATTTGTCTTATTGAAGATGTAATATAGTATGGTGTCCCTTCTAAGCACCTTAGCTTTGACTCCATGTACCACCCCACACCAAAAGCCACCACCTTCAAATATTAATTTCAACAAAATTCCCCAATTTTCATTTTTTTTTCTTTTTTCCTTTTACAGCTCTACTTTCATCATTTTTCAATAATCCATAATCATTAAGTAGATGTAAATGATATGTGTGGAATACGTACTCAACAATTACCAGCCTTAATTAATCTTTAGTTTGACGTTTAAGACTAGTTCATAATTAATTTTTTTATTTATTAACGACACTTAATATATCTAATTAAATACTTATAATTGTCATCGACTTAAATAGTAATTAGGAATCTTTCATTAATGAGAATTACTGGCTTAGTTTAGTTAGTTGAATAATTAATATGTGCCCATAATAATCTATAACATATATTTTTACACCATAATTATAGTTTAATTGGTTGAAACATACATATTATAAATTAAAATATCCAACTTTCCCCTATTATTTAACAACAAAAAAATTATTGTAAAGGTCAACTAAGAAATTGTATGCATTATATTCCATACCAACCTCTTTTTTTTTATATAACCATACCCGATATAATTATTAAATCAAAATAAATAAAATAAAAATAATCCTAAAGAATTAAAATAAGATTAAAATCAACATTATTTACAAATAATTGGACTAAAAATAAGCAGACGGCGGTTTTAGTCACCAAAATTTCAAAGAAAATGACCATTAACCCCACCCACCTAAGGGCTGCTCTTATCTCTTTAATTATTCGATACAAATTATTATTATTATTATTATTATTATTATTTTAATATTATAAAAATACAAGTGTTCCACACCATGATTTGATTTAAAATTAGCATAGTTTATAAATTTGTAGCAATATAATTCATTTTTATAATCTCTCTTGTTTATTTTATTTGACTTTTCTTGTGCATGCAAACTCATGACCACAATTAATCATAATTGTGTTTAATTAATAATTTTAAAACTTTATATTTTCTTTATTTTGATTAATATAGTAGAATTACTAGTTCAATTCAAAATAAATTGCCTAACTTATTTTTGTTTGATAGTATTTATGAAAAAAAAATCAAGTTTCTAAAGTCAACTTGCATAAAGAGACTAAACCTTATCTAAATATCCTACCTTTTTTTTTTAATTATTAAAAAAAAAACATGGTAGAACTCATCCCAACCAGTAAAAGCTTAGATTCTTGTGTGTTTTAGTATTTGGACCAATCCAAATTTACCATAACATTACCTTTCTCAACAAATCTTCCTAAAATATATATATATATAAATTTTACTCTTTAACATTAATTAATATATAAATTATTTAACAAAATAATAAATATAAGATTTTAAAAAGTGCTCTAAACATAATAATAATAATAAATAAAAAAAGATATAGTGGGTGGAGTAAAATTTAAGTAAAGACATAGGAATCTTTCCTTAGGTATAATTAAAACCAACTCATAAAGCCCATTAAAAATAACTCTATATTTTAAATATTGTTTAAGAGTTGTAGTCTAAAAGCGACATGTGGCCATGAAAATCAGGCAAATTAAGAAAATTGGGAGCATGTTCTTGCTTTCAATTGAAATAAAGTGAGGGAAATAAATAAATTATTTAAATAATTTAAACTAAAAAATTTCCCATTTTAATTTTTCAAAATAAAAATTTCACCTTCCTTATTCCACCTAAGTCTTTACCCTCCCTAACTCATTGAAAAAAAAAATGAATCGATTAGTTTCATCGGAAAAATTTATTGTTGGAATTGCGTTGACATGTCATGTGGCTCGAGATTCAAGAGTTGTTATAACCGAATACATAGAAAATTTATTTCTACCATATGGACTACATCACCTTTTCGAACAATAAATATAATTGAAGAATTCTATTAATTGAGTGTTAACGTTTCAGCAAAAATTTAAGAGAATTTTAATTGACCGTGCTGTTATAATTATTACAAAGTTTAGATTATAAATCTAAAATCCATTTTTTAAAAAATCAACCTTTATATAACTTTAATTTAAAAACAAGTATTGGGGATTATACTTCACAAATATTATTTATAGCTCATGAGCATGTTTTGAAATTAAAATGGAGAAATGGAGAAATGGCAAAAGGGCAATTTTATTAAAAAAAAATTAATAATAAAGTAGAAAATTGAGTCACTCTGTCGACAACGTGCAAATACAGAATACCAAACAATTAAAATAATAATCCAAATGTCAACTATAGTTTTCAGCGTCAAAAAATAAAATAAAAATTAATTAATTAGAACTGGCAACCATATTATTGTTTTTGTCACACCCCATCAAATAAAATAGCTTTCATTTTCAAAATTATTAAATGCTACTGAGTTCTTTTTTTTTACGAAAAATAAATCTCGATCCATCTTATTTCGTAATATATTGTCTATGTTAGAAGAAAAAAAAAAGACTTTTCATCGATTCTCCCTTTCTCGAACCTTATCGAGTTGATAAAATTAATAAAATTTGATTGAATCAATTTAATTAGCGTACAAATAATTATTTGGTTGACGTTACCTTTGCATAATTTTCAAAAAAATTACATACAAAAGTCAAGATATGAATAGTAAAAAATAGACGTTTCTTCAACAGGATTAAAAAAAAAAAAAAAAAAAAAAAAGTTTATTTTTGACAAAATTATTTAAAATCCCAAGGTAACGTCCATTGCCCATTATCTAGGCTTGTTTGGTAATTTTGAGAAAGACAGGCATATGAATTACGTAAGTAATTTAATGCATTTAGAAGGGTACCATATTTGAACATTATGAATATTTAAATATGAAATGGAACAATAGCAACCAACTGCTATTCATCGGTTACGACTAATCTTCCATCACCGTCACTATCAACCAAGATGCCAATGTTATTTAAAATATAAGTAAAGTAGAATAATTAGATAAAAATTAATAAAAAGAAAGAAAGAATAACTCTACTTTTTCTGGGTGAAGGTTTAAATTATAAGAGTTGACATAATGATTCGACACACGAAAGTAGAAGTTTGAATCTCTCACGTTTGAACTATAAGAATATGTCATATTATATCCGAAGAAAAAATTAAATATGATTTTTCATTCCATTCATAACTTTTAAAACAAAATTATTTCGATATGTTTAATGGTATGTTTGAAGAGTACTTACGTTACTTATTTCATTGACGTTCTCTAGCAGAATTAAGTCATGATGTTGCTTGATTTAATTTCAATTGAGAAAAGAGTTATTTAACGAAAAGTATGTGATTTAAGATTGTATGTGATAGACAGGCACTCATACCACATATCACTGATTATCTAATGTGACCCATACGAGACTACGAGGCGTAAGAGGCAACAAAGAGTTGGTGCAAAAAATAGAGGAAGCAATTGATGTTATTTAGATGGTGTATGTTGATACAGTGTTTAGGTAGGTATAAGATCGTAGGATTTTGATGCATTGGATGGGAGAGTAATGATAAGTAGAGAGAATGAAAAGCATTGGTAGGGGGGGGATAGAAGTTTAGAATTCGAGGAGAGAGACGGGCAATGAATAGGTATTCAAAATTGATATAGCTGTGGGCGTGTAATTGGCGTACCCAGAGAACCAACCCCCCACCCTTCCCTTACAAACGCATCTCCCCCCAGATCAAGATCATTGGGTGTCTCATATATTCCCCTGTCCGTTTCTTGTTGAAAATTCGACGCAAATGTTTGGACTCTCTTCTTCCCCCCCACCTTCCAAACTATATTAGTAGGTTTGTATGGATGGATGCACGCTTTTCTCCGCCTTTTCTTCAACTCCTCCTCTTTTCTTCCTCCAAACGCTCCCCGCCCCCCTCCCTTCCTCTTCCCCTATTTCTCTTTCTACCCTTTCAAGCTTTCCCCCCTCTTCCTTTCTACTCAATTTCCCACCCCTTTTTTCATGTGGGGTTTCCCCCAACGCGCTGACCCTCTGACTTCTTTTTCCTTTTCTACGATCATTTCATTTCCCCGTTCTATACCATCTTCTGCCTCCATTCTTCAGGATCTCCTCTCCTTCTTCTCTGGTGGGTTCTTCTCCCTTTTCTATCTATGCCTCCCTACCTCCTTCTAACGTCTTTTCTTTACCTGTTTCGCACACTTCCTTTGTTGATTACCATTTTGTTGCTTCTTTGATTGTTTCTCGATGTAATTTTCCATGGGTGGCATGGATCTCATGAACAAATTTGCCTTTTTTCTTTATTCTATTTCATGTCTATTATCGTTCCATTGACTTTTTTTTTGTGCCTCACATCATTTTGTGTATTGAGAATTGACTCTTCGTTTTCTGGATTTTATTTCTCGGGTAGAAAAGTGTGTGTATGTCTGTGTGTCTGAAAATGCCGTGTTAGCTGATTTGGTCATTGGGTTTTGCTTCTAACCTGAGTTTTCTTTTAAACAATTCTCTTGCAAGTGGTAAACTATAAGCAACGAGGTTTGACCATTCGTCCAGTATGATTGATTATTCTTTTCTGTTTTGTTGCAGGTCATCATAATTCATATCGAATTAATATCGAATTAATATCCAAGGCTAGATAGACTCTAGTTGTTCTTGGTGGTCGGGTTGCAGGCCGAGGATTGGTCTTCAAATCATCGGTCATTTAATTGAAGAACCTGGCAAATGCTAAATTTCGGCAGAAACAGAACTCAACAAAGGTCCACCAGATCTCTAGCATTAGGAGGTAACTTCTGGAAAACAAACTATCAGATCATCTTGAAAATAATTTTGTTGTTCCTTAAGCAGTCTCTCAAACAAGCACAGTTTTCTAGGATTTATTATTTGGACTCTCAATTTTGACTTTCTTATAGGTATGGATTATCCAGATCCCAAAAAGAAAAATAACTTTGTGGGAAAAATTATCCTGGCCGCCACCCTCACAGCTTTATGCATTATCATGCTCAAGCAATCACCGGCTTTCAGTGCCCCAAGCCAGGTATCTCCTTCACCTTCTGCTTAGCTCTTTAGTCTCTTTGTTAGCAGTTTAGATGGCCATGTTGATTGTCCTAATTCTTGTGATAACTGTTCATCTGAACCTGTTTGGCTCCCGAATGTTGCAAATTCTGAATTCTTTTCAGAACAAAGAGGTTTTCTATATGAAAAAGGATTCGTAGTGAGTCAAAATTGTTCTGAAATGTTACTTTTCTTCAGTTTGGGCTGCGTGAGCCGGGGGTAACTCATGTTCTAGTAACAGGAGGTGCTGGATACATTGGTTCACATGCTACACTAAGACTCCTTAAGGACAATTATCGTGTAACCATAGTGGTAAATCTCCTGACAGTTCTCAACTTCTCTTTATATGCCTTTTTCTTCTCTCCTCTGTATTAACCATTCTAACTTAATAGGATAACCTGTCACGAGGAAATCTCGGTGCCGTGAAGGTTCTGCAAGAACTATTTCCAGAACCTGGGAGGCTTCAATTCATTTATGCTGACTTGGGAGACCCCAAATCTGTACTGCCTTCACATATTCTGTTTTAAGTGTTTCTTGAGAACGTTAGGATCAACTCTAAAAGTGAATGTTTGTTTTCAGGTTAACAAGATATTTTCAGAGAATGCTTTTGATGCTGTCATGCATTTTGCTGCTGTTGCTTATGTTGGTGAGAGTACCGTTCATCCACTGAAGTAAGCATTCTTTCTTGAAGAACTCTTTTTTTTTTTTTTCTTTTGCAAGAATTGTCTGCTGGAAAAGAAAAGCATATTGATTATAACGTTTTCTTTTAATGTAGGTATTATCACAATATTACATCAAATACATTGACAGTTCTAGAGGCAATGGCGGCCCATGGTGTGAAGAAACTGATATATTCTAGTACATGTGCCACATATGGTGAACCGGAAAAAATGCCGATCACTGAAGAAACTCCACAAGTATTTTACTTGAACCTTCTGTGAATGATTGTGGTTTTATTCAAAATACTGAAATTTGAGTCCTTTATGAGCTTCAACTAACATTGATATGGTTGCCTGCAGCTCCCTATCAATCCTTACGGGAAAGCCAAGAAGATGGCAGAGGATATCATTAAAGATTTTTCCAAAACTTCAAAAATGGCAGTCATGATCTTGCGGTTGGTATTATTAATATTAACCGATTGTTGAACACTTTTTTTTATCAGCTTGTCTTTATGAAACTTGTGTTCGTTCTCAGAGCTTTATTTTTTCTAATTATTATCATAGCTTACAAGTTTTGTTTCTGGGTATGTTTAAAACTTCAGATACTTCAATGTGATTGGATCAGACCCAGAGGGTAGGTTAGGTGAAGCTCCTAGACCAGAGCTTCGTGAGCAGGGACGAATTTCTGGTGCTTGCTTTGATGCAGCTCGCGGCATTATTCCTGGACTTAAGGTATGATTAGCCTCTTTTCGCCTGAAACGGCCTGCTTCATACTTGCACAAAAATTTCCTTCCTGTTTAGTTTTTATCTTTGTTTGCCCTTACTAAACATTAAAGTTGATATATTGTAGGTTAGAGGAACAGATTACACTACACACGATGGAACTTGCGTCCGGGATTACATCGATGTCACTGATCTGGTTGATGCTCATGTGAAAGCTCTTGCAAAGGCAGAGGCTGGAAAAGTTGGAATATATAATGTTGGCACTGGAAAAGGTTTGCTCATCTCAAAATATGAAGGAAAAAAAAGAAAAACATACACTTCAACTACATTCCTCACAGCTCAGAGTTGTTTTTTGGTGTTTTAATCAGGTAGATCAGTTAAGGAGTTCGTAGAAGCATGCAAGAAGGCAACTGGGGTTAAAATCAAAGTCGATTATCTTGACCGTCGACCGGGCGATTATGCAGAAGTCTATAGTGACCCAACAAAGATAAATAAGGAACTCAACTGGACAGCTCAGTATACAGATCTTGAACAAAGCTTGAAGGTAGCGTGGAGATGGCAAAAGTCACATCTTAAAGGCTATGGAAGCTCTTGAATGGCTCTCCATGAATGAAAGAAGGATTTAACTCTTTGAGGTATTAACTTCAGCTGTGCTTCTGTTGCTACTTCAGCAGATGGATTGGGAGCAGAGTGGTCGGATTTTTTTTCTTTCTTTTTTTTGTATCCAAAATTTACCTTTACATGAAGTTACATTCGATGCCCTTACATTATTATTATGCAGTAGTTTTAGGAAACAGTTCGTTTGTCACATGAATTTGAAACGATGTAGTTGAAAATAATGGGATGTCTGTGCAGAAATTGCCCTTCTTTGTCACCTGTTTCCTTTGCCATCAACACCATCATCTGTTTGAGATTATATTTACTAGATTGTGCAATGAATGCGTTAAGTATGCCTAATGTAAAAATGAAATTTGAGTTTTGGATCTGTTTTGTACTTGTTGGTCGTGAATGAAGGAAAATAAGGCATTTGTATGTATTCATGTCCTGAAAGGCGTTATCTGAACTCCATTTGGCATCCGGATGAATTTAATAACCAAGCACAACCTCTATTCTGCTACACTGAGATTATAGCTCATCATTAACTTCAGAATGAAGCCTGCTGTCTGATATTAAACTCTATGTCTATAGCCTGCAACTTCTGTTTCTCTATTTGTACTCTCTTGAAATTTGGCACAATATCAAACAATGAAACTTGAAGGGCAGTCGTTTACACTCATTCCAACCCAATGACAAATGAAAATGCTTAAGTCAAATAATCATGTATCACATCTATGAAGCTCAATACAAAATGACCAGAATCAAGCTTTATAACTTCTACTGTCAAACATTTTGTTCGATTTGGTATTTAATAGCCGAATAATTTGAGCAAAATCAACAGCCCCAACTAACAGTAAATGGCCGCGGGGTGAAGACTGTCGTTTAACACTAGCAAATATTGTTCATCTCCTTTTCAAAAGCAGCAAGGGCTCACTAAACAACAGACTGGACAGCTCTATCGAAGTTCTCTTCAGCAGCCGAGATGCGTTTAACAAGCAAGTGGTCTGGATGCGAAAGTTTCAATTGGCTGAAAATTTGTGGCAAGTATGTTAGCAGCCATGGTAAGGAAGAAAAATTCTAATCCAACTTGTGGATGAATTCAACTGCTCAGGTAGTTTTTATCAACAGGCAAATTCACCATAATAGCTTAAAATAAAAACACAACTTATTTCCAGGAAAGCATTAAATGTGAAGACAGGAGTCAGGACAAGGACAAAATAAATTTCTCAAAACCAAAGATATTAAATGAGCATAAAAAGACCTACGGTACCAAATAGGAATCTAAAATATCAAACTCCTCATTAAAGCCCCTTTCTAAAGTGTCAAAAGGAAATGTTTTACATTAAAATACTACTCTCAGAAAGTCATTCCAACCTCACTTTAAACTGTCCATAATTTAAGAGATCATAGAAATACCATCACTTTCTTAAAACTACCCTCAACCCCCAATTCTCACAAAGATGCAGACTACAGAACAGCATTGGAACCCAACAACCAGAGAGAGAGAGAGAGAGAGAGAGAGAGCAATATTAGCAGAAAAGATTTCTGGCCATGGATCACTATCCATTACCTGAGAAAACGAGAAGTTGGTTTGCCAAGGTGAAGACTGCATACAACTAGATTGGCCAGAGTTTCTGGGTCTTTTGCATCCTGTGGAGAAAATGAAAGCAACTTCTTATCTACAATTAGAAATTTATAGAAAATATTTGCATCCTTCGTTGTCCTGAAAACTTTCAATCTGTCTTAAGTTTGATCATCTTGGAATTCATTGAAGAAAACTATGTTACAAAAGATGTTCAGTGTAGGGATTTTTTTTTTCTGGCTTAGTCTTTCGTTGTGCCAATTTAATCTTGATCCCCTCGGATAAGCAGTTTCTGTTATACAATATAAGTAATCAAGTGCACGGTGATTAAAAAATTACCTTGTTCAATGCTTCAAGAAGAAGTGTCTCTGCTTCATCAAAGTTTCCCATATGCATGCAGCAGACGGCCCTTCCATTCAAAATCAAGCTTGTCATGGAATACTTTTCAGAGAAATCTTGGAAGATGAGATATGCTTCCTGTATTTTGGAACCACCCTGGTCAAGTAAAAAAATTACAGAATAATAAGATTACCTTCAAAAGTCTAGTGTCCCTTCGTTCAGTGTAAAGGAAAAAAATGCTATAAGCTACAAACCACTGCCAGATTTAACCAAGCATTTGCAAGTTGTGTTAATGTGTGATCCTCATCAGTCTGTTGCATGACTCTCAGCTGTCTCTCTGCATAATCTGACCTGTGCATCTTAAGAAATATTTGAACATTCAAAGCATGCCTGCAAGGAAAAAAACAAAATCAGGCTTGAGCCAATTACATTATTATTATTTGTTAGAAATCACGACCCTCCACGAATGGTATGATATTGTCCACTTTGAGAAAAAGCTCTCATGGCTTCATTGAGCCAATCACATTATACACGTCCAGTCTCACAAATATCTCCCCTAAATCAACTATTTGAATCTACATTAGGCACTTAAGATGATAAAACACGCAGTGAGAAACAGAAAAGTTAAATTACAAATTGTCTCTTTCATTCATGAAACTTCAGTTTCAATTGCACTCTCCTTAATTTCAGTTTTGATTCTAATAAATTTCCATCATTGATATCATTAATTAAATGTAGATGTGACATGCTTGGACAATTAACTTTTGGATTGCTAGGTCTTGTTATCTTACTGGTAAAGCATTCAAACTGAGACTTACAATTCCATGGTTCCTCCAGCATTTGTGTGTTTCAGGGCTTCATTATAATCTTGCTCGTGCATGAATATGATTCCTGCAATTAGCCTCAAAGTAGGATTGTTTCCAATGGCTGGATCTGATAACCATTCATGTAGGCTTGCAATGGTAGATTCCTACAATGTTCAATTAATTAATTCAGTAAAGAAACTTCAATGACTCTGATCTTGTGAATAAGAAACCGGATTCATTCCTTTTTGAAAGTGAATTATCGTTCAATACTAGGTGTCAAATCTGAAATCTTTTAAGTTGGTTCGAACTGCTTAACATATTCACACGTTAGATGACTTTTAATATCGATCCAACTATGCAGGAATTTTTATTATGAAACGCTAAAAACTCCGTTCATTGCCACAATATGAATTGGCTCCCTATCCTCATTCATCCACACCCCCCAAAAGAAAAGGCACCAAACGTCACTAGCCAATAAAATGGAGTCACCAACATTGAATTCCCAGTAAACGCTTCTTGAGACTTTTAGCATGTCACCCCAGATCAATGTCAAATATGGTTTAAATTTATAGAATGAAGTAACACGGCATAGAGATGTGTGACCCAAAATTATAATTGAAATTCTATGAATTCCAGAAAGAATTTATATTCCAAACGAACATAATCAGCTAAAAAGGATATAGATCCACGAATGAAACCTTGCTGCTGGGATCAGACAGATACAGAGCGAGCAATTTGACGGCTTGGAGAGGCGTAGGTGCGGATGAGTCGATCTCGCTAACCACTAGCTGAAAGAGTACGCACAGCAGAGTATCAAATCAAGTTGAAAGCAATCACCAATATACTTTACAACCACACTAATGTGCACGAACAGACCTGATAGCTGCCAAGGGCAATGTAAGAGCGGTAAACAATGGAATCCCTCTCAATTGCATCATCGGGGGAGAGATTGGGGAGATTACTGTTGTTAATGGCGGCCTGATACGCTCCCAAATAGAAATGATTTCTGAGATTGAACAAATGATCCGGTGCTGCCATGCTTTCACTCTTCCTTCTTCGTCCAAGCTCCTTCTAGATCTGAATCTAGCAGCCTTGAGGGATGCAGAGAGAAGACCGACTAAGCAATTGAACAAATTTGGGAAAATCAACGAGTAAAAAATAAACAAAATAAAAAGAAAAAAATAATAAATAAAAAAGTAATGGAAGCAAATTATATTGAACTATGCATGCGGGTATGGACTTGGGCTGGTGGGCCGACAATTGTGTTCGGCCCATTGTTTGTTTCTGTTTTTTTTTTTTTTTTTTTCTCGCGAAGAGCAAATTTGAAAGAAAACAAACAATTTGGCTCCAATTTCTAAAACCCTAGGCTCTTCTCCCTCACTCCCGCTCGATTCGTTTCTTCTTGCTGGAGTTCTTGCTGAAGAAGCTCTGGATTGTATCTCAGTTGAGGGAATCTAAATTCTGGCACAATGTCGATGTCTAAGAGCTCCAAGATGCTCCAGTACGTTAATTATCGGATGAGGGTCACGATCCAAGATGGGCGCCAATTGGTGGGCAAGTTCATGGCCTTCGATCGGCATATGAACCTCGTCCTCGGCGACTGCGAGGAGTTCCGTAAGCTTCCGCCGGCTAAGGGTAAAAAGACTAATGAGGAACGTGACGAACGTCGTACCCTTGGCCTCGTTCTTCTACGCGGCGAAGAGGTAATTTCCATGACAGTTGAGGGTCCACCGCCTGCTGAAGAGTCCCGTGCTAAAGCCGTCAATGCTGCTGCTATGGCTGGGCCTGGTATTGGCCGTGCAGCTGGGAGAGGTATCCCGACTGCTCCTCTTGTTCAAGCTCAGCCTGGTCTTGCTGGACCAGTTCGTGGAGTGGGCGGACCCGCTCCAGGGATGATGCAGCCTCAAATCTCTCGCCCGCCAGTACCTCAGCTTTCGGCTCCGCCGATGTCATATCCGGCTGCCCCCGTTATCCGTCCACCTGGTCAGATGCCGATGTTTCCTGGGCAAGGTCCACCTCCGGTTGGGAGAGGTATGCCTCCACCTCAATTCTCGGCAGCGAGACCAGGGGGAGCCCCTCCACAACCATTCCCAGGTCCTCCTCAATTTGCGCAGAGACCAATGGGACCTCCACCAACGGGGCAAGTGATGAGGGGACCGCCACCTCCACCCAGGCCTGGAATGGCACCTCCCCCGCCTCGACCTGGGATGCCTCCTCCGCCTGGTGGCGCAGTTCCTGTTTACGGACCACCTCGTCCTGGCATGCCGCCTCCGCCCAACCCACAAAATCAGCAGCAAAATCAACAGCAATAGTGCTGGTATGTCTTTTATCTTTGAAAGTCAGTAGCGTTACCCCTCTATTGTCCAATTCTTCGTTTTAGATATCACAACGAAACTTGCGATCATTGAACTCAAGTATACCGATATGCTCTGTCTCTAGTAATTTACCAATTAAGGATGCATCTGATTAAGATTTAAGAGCACTATATTTAGAAAGGATCGCATTTGAATATATTAGCCATTATTTTATGGCTGGTGCTTATAGTTAGTGACTGCCTCTGAAGGTTGCCACTTTAACATGTTCAGCTACTGCTGGGTTGTTGACAGACACCCTTTTTGCAACAAGGATTTTGTTTTAACGTATCTCCGAAATTAGTTTCTCTGGCAAGGATAAGTTCATCTGAATTAATCATTTTTGGCTACTTTGCGCTAGAGAAGCTTTAGGATTTTCCAAGGGAAGTCTGGGGAACAGTGTTGAGGTGGAGAAGCTTTATTGTCTTAATGGGTTCGTCTTTTAATTATTTATTTTCTTCAATTTACAAATCAAGATTAGAACTTTTTTATTTCACTTTAAAGGAACGGATGTCTCGTCATTCCCTTGTGTTAGTTTTTCTGACATTATCCTCCTCTTGGGAGTCTATTTTAGGTGGTTCAGTTCTAGAATTTTCCCTTGAGAACCCAATGAGACCTAGCAGTACCCTATCTCTATTGTATTTATTTGGTTAAATAACACATCTGGTACGTACTTTTCTGTTGAGTAACAATTTAGTCCATGAAATTTTGATGATTCTGTTCAACTATTAACAAATATACTGTACATAATAACTGCTGAAGGATTTTTCCAATGCCAACTTGTCTAATTGGTTTTATAAATCAAACAGATTATGCATTAAAACTGACCCAATCAACTCGGATTAGTCCTTTTTTTTTTTTTAATAACACCTGTGACTCCAATTAGGAAGGTTTTTTGTAATCCTCTTGGGTTGTTTTATTAGTAGAGAATAAAAACACTCACCCTATCTGCTTGAATAACGCTTGATGCCAAAAGTTTGATGCAGCAATGTTTCACTGACAACAAACCTAGAAACAATGCGTAGATGAAAAGATGTAGTAAGCTGAGAAGAAAGTTACATAATATATATATTTTTTTCTTTCTTTCATTTTTTATTTGAAACTTTGTGTAATAAAATTATCCAAAAAAGGAAAAGGGACATCCCAGGGGCAAGGGATGGAGGAAAACCCCTGCCAGAACACAGCTATCTTAAAAGATACATCAAATCTTCTTCCCTGTCTACTTTTTGTCATTGTCAGGTCTTTTTTTGTTCAGGCGTTAGGATACTGTTGCTTGTTTTTTTGCACTTGTATAGCTTCTCATGGTAGGTTTTTTCTTCATTGCTTTGTGATTAGGATACGATTGCTTTTCTGGTTCCTTAATAAGTTATGATATTTTTAAGAATGCCAAAGTGGGTCTGTAGGAAAAACTCAACATTCTTGAGGTTTCTTCCAAGTTCCCTGACAGATCCTTCAACAGGCAAACACTTTTTGTTACATAAAAGAAAGATTTTTACAATGAAGATTAAATGGTTTGACTGAATGTTCCTACAAATAATCAGCGTGACTTACGTTTTCCAAGTTGTGACTATAAACATCCTTCTCGAATGGAAATCTGCAAGGGTATTGTTTTTTGTTTTGTATTGCATGAATATTTCCTCCAAGAAGTTGTTTATTTCTCAGCTTCATAGTTCATAGATATCCCTTGTTTTTGATGAGGTTGGGATTTTCCAGGCATCGAAAGTAAGGATGCTTCAGTGGGAGATCTTGTTCTTTTTAATATTTCTGCAATCACATTTCTATTGATATTTTCCCCTAATTTCCACAATTGAGTCATTGACTCAGAAAATTAGTTATGAACTTAAATTGTATGGTTTTATTGATAAGGATCAGAGATGTCCATGGGGCGGGGACGGGGAAGCCTTCCCTGTCCCCATTCTTGTCGCCTATTTCATTCCTTATCCCCTTGAAAATTTTTATTTATTTTTGCAAGAATCAGGGCGAGGAATTTGCTAGGTTGGGTTCTCCAAGTAATTTTTTTCCGTTTATTAAAAAAATTGTAAAAAAATCTAATAAATCCTAATAGATGGTAGATGTGAATATAATCCACTCCTTGGCCTATTTATCTAACGGTAAAAAATGTTCTCCACTCCTCCCCCCATTCCCCGTCTAAATGGGGAATCCCCTCCCCGTTTGGGCCCCTCAGGTAAAATGGACACCTCTAATAAGGATGGAAAAGAACTAATAATCGTGTATTTCTTGATTCCTTGATGACACTTTGAATTGTATGTTTAATTTATCACTTAGGGGAGCTGTCTCATTGGTTTCTCTGTGCTGAAACTGTTTGTTTTTCCGCTTTCTCTATCCCAGCAACCCTGTTGTTAAAATGTGCCCCCTGTTTACAAGATCTGAATGCTTTATAGGTATATTGGGGTAGTAAAGGCTGTTACCAGGTTGTTAACCAAGATGATTTTTCTGCAGGACTTTAGGGGAAATTTTTGTCATCTCAAGTTTTTGAATTTTTCTTAACAGCCATCTGAGATTCAACATTTCTCAATAACTCAGATCGGTATTTGTTGCAGACATACTTACATGTGAAGATCTGTGGAGACGTTCAGTGGACATTATCTTATGTTGGTTCAACCTGCGTTTCACTAGCCAGGGGGATACAGCTTGGTTCATCTGTCTGAATTTGTGTTGATGCTGCTGTAGGATTCGACAATGTACTGTTATGAGCAAATTGTGGCCCTCATTTTGCAATTTAACAATTAGATGTAGTTCGAGTGCAGGATTTTAATGTGAGTTACCCATTCCTGATCGCCATGTCTCTAGGTAGATTCGCTTGCTCCCCTCTTTTTAATCTGTGTTAGGCATTATGTAGGTCTTTCAATTACTTGCGGACCTAAAACCCATATAGTACGAACTGAAGGTTATGTATTTTAGGACCTCTATCCTGTTAAAAAGGAGAAAATCTATATACGACATTTTTTTTCTCCTCTAAAACAAATGTAATAAAGATTGATTGAAGGATGGATTACAAAGGAGGAGGAAGAAGCAACATCTCAAGCCAGCCAAAGGATTTCTATGGAAAAAAATACCTTCCAATTAGCATGAATGAGAACCGTATCTTCAAAGGTTCTTTGACTCTATATTAGTCTAAACTGTCTATATAACAATGGTAGTTTGCTCAATCCAAAATTTTCTTGCTTTGTCAGGGAGACAAATGCCATGAATGCTTGGATCAAAGTATGCTCCACCTTTTGGGGGGCATATACCAACTAGGATCTAAGTTGTAAAAGGTATGGCCATATTTTCACGCCATGTTTTGTCACTCTCTTTGCTTGTCACTCTCTTTGCTCTGTGCCACCAGAAGTAGATATGAACAGGTCAGGATTCGTCTAGTGGACCCATATGCTTTGTTTTGTATGTATTCAAAATTCTGGGCTACACACTCTTTAGTTGTGTTCTGTTGTAAAAAATGCAAGCCGGGTGTTTGGAAACAAGTAAGGCCGTAAATTTATATATATTAACGTTGTTTGAAAGAAAAGAAAAATCAAACTTCTGACTCTTACCTTCAACGGTACTGAGTATAGTTCAATCACCCAAGTTCATATACTCTTTTAATCGGAAGGTGAGGGGCAATTGAGAAGGGGAAATCTAAGTGTTGAAAGAAAAATGCTTTTGATGATCTTTTTTTCACAGCAATGTCTCTCTATGTTGCGACATTATAATTTGTATGTTCCTTTTAGGTTTTTGGCTGAAAATTTATGATGGGTTTTAGAAAAAAAATCATAATTAAAAGAAAAATAATTGATCAAAAACATCTTTTCTCTGTAAATATCATATAATGCCAAATGTTATTATAACATGAATGAAGAAAAGAAAGGGTACTCAACTTTTAACACTTTTCTTTTGGTGAGCAACATAAATTGTTTGCTCTACATGGGGCGAAGATTATAAATGAAATATCAAAGAGGAAGTGATGTAAATGATTGTGGAATCAGGTTCCTTTAGAGACAGTCAATACTACATCAAAATTACTACATCTGTGCTTTAGAGATGGTCAGCTTGCCTTATGATGTCCTTTTGTTGGGCCTACCGCTTTGACAAAGATAAAGTGTCCTTTGATGCCATAAGTATGAAATAACAATCATAAATTTTCACACCAAATGGTGATTTTTAGAATCCGATGCCTAAAGTGAAGTTAAAATGGTTAATTTGCCCCTCCTTTTCACCTTCCAACCAACTTCATTCTAATCTAAGTGGGATGAGTTAATTATACCTAATAAAAGTTACATTTTCTCTTTTAAAAGAGCATAATAGAATAAGTACTTTGCAGAAAGGAGAATAGAAAGCATGTTTAAATAGAGCAACAACATGTACAACAGTACTCGTCAAATATATATTTTGTTCATTCCACATTAATAGATTTAGCAAGTTTTTCATCTCGATAGATATCTTTACTTATTCATGCATAGGAGTGCTCAAGGATTTATGACCAATAGTATGCTCAAACAGAAGAAGTAGATATGTTTGGCCATATTGTGATCTTCATGATCAAACTCCTTTTCAACTAATAATACACCGTTAATTTACAATTTTTACCATAAAGTCCAATATTACTCACTAATTTGGTTTGATATATATGTGAAAGTTTTAAGACAATGATTAAAAGAAAAGATGGTCCTGAATTGAAGTCAGAAAATGAGGAAAAGTAATAGTGGATTTTCATAAAAGCAATGTATGAGATGATATGGCCATTATAATTGCTAATTATGAAACTAAATTAAATAAAATACACTTTTGCCACGTGCGAGCGCCTAAAGACTCCACCGTCCCACAATACACCCACAAAACTAAACCAGTATCCACATTTTCTCTCTCTACAACTCTCTCTCTCTCTCACGGGTGAGCTTCAAAAAATCGAACGTTGGGAGCAAATGGACAAAAGAAAATGAAGTAAAGAGAAAAGGGCCAAAATTTATGGGTGAGGACCAATCAATTTCTCACACGTACCCCACTTTGTAATTCCATGGAAGTTCTTGCCCTATTACATTACATACATAAAAATTCAATCTTTATTATGAAATCTTAATTTTGAACTTGTGTTTGGATGTGGGTCATTGCTATAATACGAGACTTCCATATTAAGAGCCGTTTTGTTTGATATCAGATGTATTTGTTTGAATTAAAAATGGGTCTTGTTCCTGAAATCGTTTTCCTTGAGTTACAGGCCAACACCATAAAGTTCCGTTCAGTCTGATTATAGAATAAGAACAAAGAAAACATTTTTGTGTCTTTACTTGCCTCTGCCCTGTATTTCTCTCTATTTTCTTTCCCTTTTGTTTTTGGCTTTGAGTTAACAAAACGTTCTAATTCACAGTACCCAAGAAAGCTTGTGGAGATTGGGTATTCGCTTCCTTTACCTTCTCTCTCACTCTCTCAACGGATGCACAAAAAGTGAAGAATAGTGGTGGGTTCTTTCTTTATCACCGAAAAGAAGAAGGGTCTGCTTTCTTGGCCATTATTATCGCTTCCCCATTTGAGTGGAGAAGATTTCATGGCTGTTTTTTCACTGCCTTCTTGGAACTGTTAGGCTGTAGATTAGAGTTTATTACTTTCGTGTTGGAGCATCCCTTATTCCAATTTGAGTACTCAAAGAGATTGGGAGCATTGTTTTGGGTTGGTTAGTGTCCCCTAATGGATAAAGTTCACTGTGCACCTTTGCTTTGTGTTGTTGTCTGTATTGAGATGTTTCTATGCGCATCTTGTGTGGATGAATTTGGAGATTCAACAGCTGTGTACATAGTGACCCTTAAGGAACCTCCTTCTTCTACTAATTATTATGCTCAGCTTAGACAGAATGCCACTTCTTCTAGGCTTGCTACTTCTGGTGGATTAAGCATCCACAAACCAAGGTACTTCTCCATCACTCTCTTCCCCTCTCTCTAATACAAGCTTTACTTGACTTAATATGATGAAAGCTTGTTGTGTAAGACATTTGCAATTAGTGTAGTTTTTTTAAACATGAGTTGTTGATATGTCCTCTTTAAAGTAGTTGACATTGGTAACTTTTTCTGGGTATTTCTCTCTCTGTCAAAGTTTTCTTGTTCTTGAACTTTTGGTACTTCCATGGTGTTCGGAGGATGCAGAATTTGTGTTGTATATAGTTTCATTCCATGAAAACTATCCCATAGCCTCGTGGTAACTATAATTTTGCTAATTTCTGTGTAGTGTATCAATGTTTTGTTATTATGTAAAGTAGAAAACTATGCCCTGGATGCACAGTTGATGATCATTGATAGAAGTTATTGTTTGTTTAACTTGTTGTTCAATCCTTCTGGTTAATCTGTTTCATTCTCTTACAGGTTTTGTTGCTATGTCTTAAAATTATATTTTGAACTTTACTGCTTTTATGTTATTTATTTAGAAATATATCAAGAAAACATGGAAGATATAGGTCTTATATAGCCCGAGTTCACGATTCATTGTTGAAGAGGGTCTTGAAGGGGGAGAAATATCTAAAGCTCTACAGTTACCATTTCTTGATCAATGGATTTGCTGTGTTTGTTACTGAAGAACAGGTACGATATTGTCATATGTTCCCTCCCTTTTTGCTTCATCATCATTGTTTCCCTACTTTAAAGTATGATGGTTTTGATTGTTTGTGTTTATCTGATAAAATTTGCTCAGAGGAAATTAAAAATGCACCAAGAAAGTTTTGATTTACTGGTTTCTTTTAATTGAAAGGCAACTAAACTTTCAAAGAGGAGAGAGGTGGAAAATGTCGTCATGGATTTCTCTGTTAGAACAGCTACGACACATACTCCACAGTTCTTGGGGTTGCCGCAGGCAGCTTGGTCTCAAGATGGTGGCTATGAATCTGCTGGAGCTGGGATCGTGATAGGGTTCGTCGACACTGGCATTGACCCTACACACCCCAGCTTTGCTGATGATTTGACTGATAATCCGTTTCCCATTCCGGCCCACTTCTCGGGAATCTGTGAGGTAACTCCTGATTTCCCGTCTGGATCATGCAATCGGAAGCTTGTTGGAGCGCGCCATTTTGCAGCATCAGCTATAACAAGGGGAATATTTAATGCATCTCAGGATTATGCATCGCCATTTGATGTCGATGGACATGGCACGTATGTATTTCTTTCTTTGTTTGGATGTTTGTTGATCAAACTAACATAGATGACCAGTTGTTTGAAACTATGAAAATAAGGCTATACAGAAGGTTATGTAGTAATTGGAGTAAAACTAATATTTGTAGGCACACAGCTTCAATTGCTGCTGGAAACCATGGCATTCCAGTGGTAGTTGCTGGACATCACTTTGGAAATGCTAGTGGGATGGCCCCTCGTTCACAGTAAGTACACATTACTGCATGCGTTGCATCCGCTTCCTTGTGTTGACTGCTTTCTTATGCTTCTTTATTCAGCATTGCTGTTTACAAGGCACTGTACAAAAGCTTTGGAGGTTTCGCTGCCGATGTCGTTGCTGCAGTTGATCAGGTGTCGTGAAGGCCTCATCTTCTTTCTATTCTTTTGTTTGTGTGTGTTTTGTGGTATATAGTAATCTATGGTTTTCTTTGTAGGCTGCTGAAGATGGGGTGGATATAATAAGTTTATCAATCACACCAAATAGGCGGCCCCCTGGCATTGCGACGTTTTTTAATCCCATAGACATGGCACTGCTCTCTGCAGTTAAGGCTGGTATATTTGTTGTGCAAGCAGCTGGCAATACTGGACCAGCACCAAAGAGCATGTCTTCCTTCAGTCCATGGATCTTTACTGTTGGTGCTGCTTCTCATGATAGAACCTATGCTAACTCTATAACCCTTGGCAATAACGTCACCATCCCGGGCGTTGGACTTGCACGTACGTTTCTTGTTTTCCTTGCCTGCATTTTAATGATGATCCTGTTTTTGTGGAAGATAAATCTAATTCTTACCTTTGTATTCAGCTGGAACTTATAATGGCACGAAGTACAAACTAATTGCTGCAATGCATGCATTGAAAAATGGCACACATGTTTCAGAGGACATGTACGTGAGTGAATGCCAAGACTCCAGTAACTTTGATCGGGATCTGATCAAAGGGAAACTTTTAATATGCAGCTACTCGATCAGATTCGTGCTCGGGCTTTCCACGGTTAAACAGGCTTCACAGACAGTGAAGAACTTGAGTGCTGCTGGGGTCATCTTCTATATGGATTCTTTTGTGTTAAGCTTTCGGCTTAACCCAACTCCAATGAGGATGCCTGGCATCATAATTTCATCACCAGAAGATTCCAAGGTTGTGTGCTCTACCTTGTTATTGACAATTTTATTTTATTGGATCAACATGAGAGCCCTGCCAGAGCCTTTTTGCATCAAAGTGGGCCTTTAAAATGGATTGTGTTTGTGTTTGTGTTCTTTGGTTCTGAAGTTCATGGTTTCTTTGACAGATTCTTCTTCGTTACTACAACTCTTCTTTGGAAGTAAATGGATTAACAAAGAGAATTTCTAAATTTGGAGCTGTTGGTAGCATATCTGGAGGATTAAAGGCAAATTATAGCTCTACTGCTCCACAGATAATGTATTATTCTGCTAGAGGACCAGATCCAGAAGACAGTTCTGTTGATGATTCTGATATTATGAAGCCCAACTTGGTTGCTCCTGGAAATTTCATATGGGCTGCCTGGAGCTCTGTTGCCACGGACTCTGTCGAATTTCTCGGTAAGCATCCGCACCGGTTTTGATCTGCATATGATGTGAAAACTCAGACATGAATGGTAACTTTTACCAACTCTCCAGGTGAAAACTTTGCAATGATGTCGGGAACAAGCATGGCTGCTCCTCATATTGCTGGCCTAGCCTCACTTATAAAGCAGAAGTACCCTACTCTTAGTCCTTCAGCCATTGCCTCTGCACTATCGACGACTGCTTCTCTTTATGACAAGACCGGTGGACCGATCATGGCTCAGCGTGCTTATGCTAACCCCGAACAGAACCGGTCTCCAGCTACACCTTTTGATATGGGAAGTGGCTTTGTGAATGCAACTGCAGCTCTCGACCCGGGGTTGATCTTCGACTCCAGTAAGTAATTTATTTAACATTATAGCCGATTGACCTCTGCTGGGTTGTTAATAATAGACACACAATAGAATCCACTATGATGGTTTAACCCGCCTTAGATGATATTTGGACATAAATGTAGCAGTCTAACTGACATTTTTCTGAAAAATAAACAGGACAGTATCATGACTGAGTTGATTTAGTTGAAGAACATAAAGCATTTTGGTAGTAAAATTCACGATCCAAGTTGGCTTGTTGTAGGTTATGATGATTATATGTCGTTTCTTTGCGGTATCAATGGCTCATTTCCTGTGGTCTTCAACTACACAGCCCAGAACTGCGGGCTGTACAATTCCAGCATCAATGGAGCTGATTTGAACTTGCCCTCTGTCACGATTGCGAAACTCAACCAGTCGAGAGTCGTGCAACGAACCGTGACCAACATTGCTGGACCTGAGTTCTATAGAGTTGGCTGGACTGCCCCTTACGGGATTTCTTTGAAGGTCTCTCCAACTCGATTTTCGATAGAGAGTGGCAAGAAACAAGAGCTAACAATATTCTTCAATGCGACGATGAACAGCTCAACTGCTAGCTTTGGAAGAATTGGACTTTTTGGGAGTGCAGGCCATACTATCAACATTCCTCTCTCAGTAATTTGGAAGTTCTCATATTATACTACTAAATGAGAGTTTTGGATGATGTATTCTCTTTTTTTCTTCCTTTCTTTTTGAATAATTTGGAGGTGTGTTAACCAATTTTTTCATTCATTTCTTGATGTAAATGTCCTGTAATGAAGATTAAGATTCAAAAGTGAGGTAATAACTGGGTTGACTTATGTCTCCTCTTTTGTCTATTGCAGCCTGCATAAGGGCCTCTTTTTTTTATTTTTTTTTTTTTATTTATTTATAAAATATGGTAATTTACCCCCAAATAATAAAATTTCCTAAATGATAACTCCACTTCAATGGTATAATATAAAAATATGATAATTTAACGGTACAAAATCATCAAGGATATGGTACATCATTATATTAGCATTAAAATCAGAATTGGAAATCACAACAGAAATAGAGGAAAGAAAAGCTAGAATGGAACCTTACAATTAGTAGTTGCAAGTAGACTGATACAAACAATCTGCAGAAAGTAGAGTAGAGATAGGAAGAGAGATGAATGCTTAAAAGATATGAACAAAACCAATGAAATTCGAAATGCATATCATATCACCAATCAAGGAAACAGAATTACAAGACAGGGTTTATACTCATTTACCTAAGGGGGATAAAATGGATGTATAATATTTTTACTTGCGAGACAGCTCAATGATTCGGTACAGAAAATCACACTATATATCCAATTCTTCTGGTCCACAATATACATCACATTCCCAGGGTAAAAACTTATCTGAACCTCAAATTGACGTTGACTCAATAATGAATGGTGACTTCGAGGGAAAATCCAGAGACAAACTATACAGAAATTTCCAAAACCATATTCATATCCCAAGCAGTATAGTAATGTACTAAAGATATATATATATAGATCGCTTCCTCCCATCCTTTTTAAACCGATAATAGTAAATGCCATCAACCATCTTCTCCACCACGTTACCTTTTATCCGTCGTGACACCGACAACAAGATTGCTCACCTATCGTTCAGAATATTAAGAGTCAACACAGTCTGTAGTTCATAATGAACCAGAGAAAGACGATTCCGGAGGGTAAAGGAAAAACAACCGAATGAACAGCATGAGTACTTACCAATTTGCCACTTTCATCAACAGACATAGGGTTCTCAACTACAACAGTTTGGCTCTGAGACTGCAACAAATGAAAATAGTTATACCAAATCAATTATGCCGTAGAATAAAAATAATAGCCCCCCACACGCAGAGGCCTGAAAGGAAGGACGTAGGAAATGAAAAGCTTGAGAGCATACTGATGATGCAGGGGGCATCCCAGAGCTAATTGTTCCATTTCGTCTGTGCACTGGAATAGGAACCCTCACGTTGGACATCTGCAAAGAGGTATAAATGGAAAAGGCATGAAGAACAGAAATAAATATCAGGCGATAAAATGTATTCATAAGCATTTAACAGATCGTAATTGTACCACTTCCGGTTCATGAAAAGTTCATAAACTAAATGTCTTGAATGCTTACGTGTTTCTAAAGTTTTCTACATTTTAGTTCTTCCTTGATATTTCCAATCAACCCAATTGCAGAAAAAAATGATTATTTAGGAATTTAACAAGTATAAGACTGCTACAAACTGTACCACCTTAGTTTGGACCTCAAAATCTAGTTGTATCCTCTCAAGCTAGACAAGTTTTACTCAAATCACATCGAAACTAGCCTAAGTTGCTTTTCAAAGTCAAAACTTGCTAGTTAGGTATTTATAAATGTTATGGTATTGATATGAGATTAAATTTCTCATAACCCATTAATTAAACCTTTTGGGATAATTGGTGATTTATAAATGTTATGGTATTGACATGGAATAAGAGTAGGAGGCCCTGTGTTTGATTCCCTATAATGTCATTTCCTCCTCAATTAATATTGTTTTCCACTTGCTGGGTCTTCTACAAATTATCAAGCCCACAAGTTAAGGAGAGTGTTAAATTTACTATAACCTATCAGCTTAATCTTTGGGTTAATGGGGTCAATGGAGGCATACGGAAGAAAAGTAAGGCTTCATATCAAGAGAGTACTTCCAACCCATGACATTCAGTTGACTCACCTAACTAAGAACATCTAGAAATTTCTACAGCCACACGAAGTAAATGAATTATACTTACACCAACATTAGTAACATAGTGACAAATCGCACACTTGACAGATGGAGCTCCATAGGGAAAGATGAGTGTTGTTCGACAGTTTCCACAGTTAACATGTGCCACCTGGTTCGTAGCTTTTTTTTTAAATAGTCACAACACCCAAACATTAGCACTCAGTAACCTAGCTAACTGCTATAACATCAGAAAACTTTGAGCATCTAATAATAAATAGCATAAGGCAGGAACCAGCATAAACAAGACCAGAATTGGCATAAATAAGATCCCACATCCCAATTGGGAAAGGTTTCATTTCCCAAGCAGACCATCCCAGAAAAACAACTAAGAAACGATTCCTCTAGGTTGCATCAATAGTAATAATGAGAAGATTTAGAGCAAATCCTTATCGAAATAATTGGAAAAAAAAGTGCAATACAACAGAAGTGCTTGAGAAAATTGGCTAGCAACAACATAACCATTTTTTTGTTGTCAAGCAAAGCAGAACCTACTTTAAAAGATATTATATACTTTTTCCCTTGAAGAATACAAGAGCGTACGAAGTAAAGGAAGAGAGCAAAGATGAGGAAATGAAAAAGAACCAAGAGAATTACAGGAGAAAATCAATCACTCAATCATCTCAATGCCCAAGTCTTACTGCTATCCCTAGTTCACTAAATAAATCAAAGCTCAAATACATATGGGGGCTCTATCACATTCAAATACTTTTAAAAACTCCGTACCAGGTGCAAGGTTCACTGTATGGCAGCATGAGCATCTAACACTTGTTGCCCCACGTGCATACATAAGCAATGTCCTGCAACCTCTACATATAAGTTGAGCCATATCTGTTCCTGCAAATGCAAGGCCCAAGTTTTTGGTATAAACTTTGAAGGAGTTACCACACCACAAATATCTATGACCAACTAAAAGCAGTTACTGGGGTCCATATGCTAAAAGGAATGGAGACACGTTTACATACCTCTTGTATCAAAACTTAATGGTCAATTTTTAAGAAATAAAAAAAATAAGCTAGAAACTAATAAAACAAGAGTCGTGAATAAGCAATTCTGGTTCAACTCATTTGTTCTGCTCACTACCTTTTTTTATTGGGAAACGTAGGACAGAATATTCAAAAAAAAAAAAAAAAAAAAAAAAAA
>NW_019268559.1:263092-266933 GCF_002738365.1 Cucurbita moschata | reverse complement strand
AAAAAAAAAAAAAAAAAAAAAAAAAAAGAAGAGGAGACAGCCTAAAGGATAATGGGTCCCTAAAACTAATTCGGAGTGCAAAAAGAAAGGGCCTACTACCTAAATTCATGAGATTTATTATGCCAACTATCATATATTCTGCATCTCTATCAACTAAGCATACAAATATAGATGCCAAATTCAAATCAGACCTGGTAAAAAATTCTGATAAATTTTATTAGATTTTGTCATGGAAAGACTTAAATCAGATTTTTTAATAAATTAAGGGTAAAATCAAGAATTTTAAAAGATATAAGGACTGAATTGTGAATTACCTACAAAGGGAGCATTTGATAGATTTGGCCTACAAATATTAAAAGAGATACTCCACAAATGGCCACAAACACACTAATCTTCCACTTGGAACCTCTTCACATGAACATATTCCATTATGAAGAAGTTTACTTGTGCCCAAATCCATAAGACTTCAAACTTGCAAAGCAGCCTATATCACAGCCCTGTTTTTCTTGGTGCCTTATGAAATGAAAATATTCTTATATCACAATCATCTATCAGAATCACCATTGCAAAAGAGATTGTCTAAATTCTGATCTCACTTCTACATGAAATGCACAAAGAAGGAAATACCATAATGACACCCTTTTCCTTTGCAGATCACAGTAATCCTATTTTACAGATGGTCTACTTCATCGCTTATTTTACTTTTTGTTTAAAAAACTATCACAAATGCACCCCTTATTCTTGTCTTTAACTAATTTACCCCATTAAACATAGCAAATATTACAACTGGATCTTAAAAAATGGAAGACAGAAGAGAGGCTATCCAAAACAACACCATCCACCAAAAAAAATTCTAAAAGGGCTAGTTACCTTGGTCCAAGAACTATATACACGCCAAATTCCACACCTCTCAGTCTATCGACAGTCTAATGTTACACTTTAAATCTATTGATAGTCTTAACAGTATGGTTCTTCTAATGATTATCTATTAGCTCTAGTGAGAATTTAGGGCATTACTCAAACATAGATAGATCGGGAGAAAGTGCAATGCACACAATAATCATGCACAGAAGATATTTGCTCATCAGAAATGAAGAAATAATCATTTACCCATGAGAAGAAATAAAAGACCAAATTGTTGAGAACTTGTACATCCTTTATTGGGTTAAATTTTGTGTCCAGTTAAGAAAAACCTATTTCAGATACAAGATCTCTATATCTGAAAGCAAAACATATAGAATATGATGGTAACTAGTCCAAAACCCTCAAATGCCAACATACTTGAAATGAAACTACTAGAAAAGTTCAAGATTTAGCAGAGAGAGGAGAGAGAAACTGTTTTTTTTTTTTGGTGAGAAAACGAACATATGTTATAAAACAATGAAATAACATATAAAGGCATATAAAAAATCAGTCACATAAAACGAGTCCAAACCCTAATTACAAAAGTAGACTTCAATCTCTAAAAACAGTCTTTTTTCTTTTTGCCTTCTGTCTCGAGTCCCAATAGACCCTTTCAGATTTTGTGATAATTTTCTTTTGTTTGAATGTCACTCAAAATGTCTATTACTTTGAATAATTTCATATCCATGTCATAATTGAATTAGGAGTTGAAAACAGTCACAATTGAATTCTATGCCATGTTTGAATTAGTAAACGAAGTCACTCACTTGACCATTCTTCCTCCAGCCCAAATTAAATAGTCAGTCAAGTAGATTATAATCATCTTACTTAGCACATTGCATTTATTTTTATAATTCATTGACGCTTTTTAACTACAAAAAAGGGGGAAATAATAGATAAGAAAAAAAATGTATACCAGGAGGAGGAACTGAGGTGACTGTATTGCATAATGCACAGCATACATTAGTAGCCCCTCCAGGATAAAGAAGAATGCTCCTACACCCACTGCATACAAGTTGGCTCTGCATAGCTGCTACATTAAGGGAGAAAATCAAGAGCTTACTAAGAGTGGACTAGTTAACCAAGAACAGCATATGCTAAATGCAAGAATGAAGTAAATAAAAATAAATAAACTAACATCCCTCCATGTACATGAATTTCATATAAAGCAGAAGTTTTCCTTAACTAGAATCAATATTAAACAATAATCTATATAAGTCCATTGATCAAGCATGGATATAAATTCCATCAGAAAAATACTCCCTCTTTCTGCCATAAATTGATCGATGTGGTACACAGAAATTAAGCTTCAAAACTAAAGTAGACCTAATTATTGAAAATTTTAACCAGGAAACAGAGGGATAAAAGTAGATCAACCACACAAATAAATTTTGAGAACAAAAACGGATCTAAAAGAGTTGCGGGGACAATTAAGGTTCTCTTTGCTTATTTGTTACCGGAAAATTTTCGTTACTCATTTCCTTTTTCAACAATAGTTAAGAAGCTCTTCTCGTCCTCAGCCCTCTTTGTACAGCCTATTCGATCAATACTAAAATCTCTTATTGTGGGAAAAATCTACGCAAACTACTTCATTGTTGTATGTATGTACATAAGATTGCAAAATTAAAGAACAGCGTGTAATTGGGATAGATGCACCATAAAAGAATGAATGCCCGGGCAAAGGACATCTCAAAACTAAAAAGTACCAGTCAATCCAATGAAAATTCCTTAGGGCAGCATAAAAGTCTACAAGCCCAAGTCTCCGGAAAAAAAAAAAAACAGCAAAAATCCAAATCAAGAAAAAATCACCTTGTCCCGATCCTCCTCGCGCGAACACTGATTATCTACAGAAACGATCACGTCGCAGCCCCAAGAAGGAAAGCTGTCAGTCATTCGAAATCACCAACAATTTCATTAAAAAAAAGAAACAAAAAAGTACAGAAGATAACTCAAGATACAAAAATTACAATTAGAGATAGAAAGGGAGGGAGGGAGGGGACCTGAAAATGGAGGAGGAGAGGATGAATTAAGGGTTGATTATGAAGAAGATGATCGCAGAGGTGTAGCTATGGAGGAGGAGGAGGAGGAGGAGGAGGCAGGCTTAAGCGGATGAGGATGGAAGCGAGAACTGCGGTTGAAAATTGAATTGCAAGGGGGTGGGATAGAAAAGGAAGACGGTAAATTTGAGAAACGAAGTATAATTTTTTTTTAAGAAAAACAAATAAAAAAGTGATAAGAAATTGGAAATGAAGAAGAATGAGCAATTTTGGAGATTTTCACAATTTTTAATAAAGGAGCGCGTGGAATGTGTCAAAATAGTAAATTCATCTGTGAATAAAAATATTTCTTTAACTACTTGGACTTTGATTAATCTTCTATCCATTCTCGATTATAATTTTTTTTTTATTCCCATCAAGAGGGATATTCTCGTAATTTCCTAATTTAACGAATATTGAATGGCAGGTTAAAATTGTAAAAAAAAAAAACTAAATATTCTTTTGTTCAATTATTTCATATTGTTTTAAATTATAGAAACTGTTTTCTATTTTTGAAAAAAAGGAAATTGTTTTTTAATTAGACAGAATCCTAATCATTGGATTTCAGCTAGCTTTTGAGGCCATATATCCCATTACTAAGAATACACAAATGAAAATTTCATCTTATATAAGAAAATATAATAGTAATTTTGATAAAAGCCTTCTTGTCCGCTGATGTACTTTATATTATTATTATAATTCATATTTTATGACTTTTTTCATTATAAAATAATTTATATTACAATTCTCGTGGAGTTTAACTTCAAAATTCTTACACATAATTTAAATTTCAGATCTCGACCCCACATTTGGCATAATAATAAAAATGGAAGGAAAAAGTCAACCAAATCTGACTCGACACAACAACTGGGTTAGTTTTTTTTTTTTTTTTTTTTTTTTTC
>NW_019268559.1:237932-262506 GCF_002738365.1 Cucurbita moschata | reverse complement strand
GGTTTTTTTTTTTTTTTTTTTTTTTTTTTCCCTCTCCATATCTAGGCTGTGGTTGCATTGGATTTAGTATAAGAATGCTTCCAAGATCCACACAAATGTGCTACCAACAACAATATTATAGACTTTGCATGTAATAAAAAACTCATGTATTTGTAATTCTCACAGCTTTGTGGATTTCGATCTCGGTTCAGTTTCGTCGAAGAGAGGCCAACCTCTTTTCGAGCTCCTCAACGTCAGGAGATTCAGAGCTGAAAGCAAATTTGAATTATTGTTAGCTCAATACAAGATAGCAGGTGCAGAAGGTACAAAATTTCTTGATGTTATATGACCACCAGATTAGTATTTTGTTTGATTATGATTATGCTCATTATCAATGATAAACCCATCACCACTCGTAACAAAGAAATATCTCCTCCATTAAAACATTATATTACATCTTTCTTAATGAACATACCATATGCATATTATATTCAAATCAGCAGGAGTGTAACCAGCGTGTAGGTTAGATATAAATGTTACCGAGAAAGAAAAATTCAAATGGCAATGCAAAGGGTACCTTGTAACAATATTTTCAGTCTTTCTTGCTGCAATCCGGCCTTTGGGCGCAGAAGATAGCTGCCAACAGGAATAATCAATGTTACAGACAGCAATAAATTTTCGAAGTGAAGAAAATTTGAGATCCAAGCAAAGCGTTATAATTGTCAAGAAACCAACCTGAGATGCAATATCAACACCAATCTCATCAAGCACCTACGAAGAGAGCAACAAAAGCAAGTATCCAAGTAAGTACAATCCTTGAATATAATTTAAAGTTCAATTAAAGATATGTAAGCTATGTAGCCTTAAAATGTTGTAACAACAATTACCTGATTCGTAAGCTCCTCGGTTTCCTCTTCTGCCTCATCCTTATCTAAAGTTTCGTCTATAGACTCTGACATCATTTCAATCTGGAGAAACCAAGTAGGAACATGAGTGGAAAGAAGAAGAAAAAATCTAGGACATAATAATATTACAAATAATCCCTTAATTTTACTTCTTGTTTCATTGCTACGCCCAATTTCAGATATATCTAATTAAAGCAAACTGTTCAATTTGGTCATTTGTGTACTTCAACTTACTCTCCCTTTCTCAGGAAACTATATGGTAATTGGTATTCAATAACTATTGAAGCAAGAAAAAATAAATAGTGAAACTGGGAATGTTACCGTCATGTCCAACTGTGCCGACTGTTTCTGGAACTCTTTAATCACTTTTGCCTGCTTTGCTGGTGCCATTTGCTGCAATGAAAAAAAAACAAAGATGATAAAGATGATCGTGTGGTTATAACATGATATACAAACTAACAAGTTTCCTCGTGTTAAAAATAGTCCTTTAGTTTTACTTCCAGTTCTCTGCTAGCTTATTGTAAGACCATTAAAATAGTAGAATCATTAAAAAAAAAAATAATTAAGGCTATCATATTCCTTTCGCGTGCCTACCTTGTTCATTGCAACCATTGCTTTTGTTGCACCCTTCATTCCAGTAGACATTGAAGTGCTAGCGTATAGAGCCTAGACGAAGGCAGCATTAAGCCAATTATTTTCACAAAACTAAAACAGAAGGTCAACAAGTTTCCACGGTAAGGATGGTGACCTGTGTATGAGTAGCTACACCTCGAATTTGGGCACGACTCCCTTGCAAATTAGTTATCTGTTGGCGTAGACGAACAAGCTGTCGAGCTAGGATTCTAGTTGCAGCCTATGAAAACATGAAAACATTTTTAGTCTGTGCCAAAATAATGGAATACTAATAAAAGTAACAAAGAAAAGTTAACCGTACGTGATCAACAATATGAATCATTCTCTTAATTGAAATTTATTTCTCGACAAATGGAAAAATCGGATTCTATATAGAAGAAAACTTATCACAAACAAAGCCCACGATATACTGCTACTAATTTGAAGCTTTGGAATCATGAATAACTAACTAGTGGAGGTAGATAAGATGAACATGGTTGGCAATTGATATATAAGAAAGTTAACTTGCCTCATTTCCAGTTTTGGCAGTCTGCTTTATCTCTGCCACCAAATTTTTTTCCTGAAGTTATAAAGAGGTGAAATCTAAGAGCAAAGAAAGGCAAAGATGGTAATCAAAAATGAAAATGAAAATCAAAAGGGAGCTCACACCATACCTCCAACTGAAGAGATGAAATTTCTCGCTCAATGCCTAAAAATAGATAACATATAAGGTTTAGGGTAAGAATTTTGTAAAAATGAAAATTCAAGGATGGAGTTTCATGAATGTACTTATAGAATATAAAATTTCATGTCTGTATCTTCCTGATGAAGTAGTTAATGATGGATGAGGAGAGCACATGTCAAGGAAAGGGAATCTAGTCCCTTAACTCACCTCTAGTTGCAACAGCCATTTCTCGCTTGCTGGTGCGAAGAGCATCTGAAACGAAAGCACAATGTCATCGCACATCTCTAATCAAGCCAATAAGATTTATGCAGTAATCGCAGCCAAGGCTAC
Organism: Cucurbita moschata; assembly: GCF_002738365.1. Taxonomy (NCBI): domain Eukaryota; kingdom Viridiplantae; phylum Streptophyta; class Magnoliopsida; order Cucurbitales; family Cucurbitaceae; genus Cucurbita; species Cucurbita moschata. Next base: position 259,995 of record NW_019268559.1, on the reverse strand, counting down.
TAAAGTTCCCTTAATAGTTACAAGAAAATAAGAGGAATCCCATTTATCATTCTCATTGCACCCTGCAAAGCCCCTACCACTGTACGACAAATGTAAATTACGCCTTTAATCTACCACAGGAAAAGAATCCTACGATTGATCATCTTCAAAATTGACCCCGAAATCGTACAAACTAGGGAAATCTACAGAAAAAAAGCTAGCGAAATTGAGAAAGAAAGCATGAAACGAGGCAAATAGAGCGGCATTGAGAAATCTAAGGCAATCGTGATATAAACAGGAGCAGATCGGAGGTAAGGGAGAAATTTATGAGACCTTTGGGCGAGGTTTTCTTCCTGAAGATGTTCATGTTCATGGTTCTTTCTCCACTTCCGTAGCTAAATCCAGAACCAGAGTGGGAATAAGCGTAGGTATTGCAATTGTACGACGAAGTTTACAGTTCCCGAGACAAACGCAGGAATTGGAAGCTGAGTGGAGCTCACACTAAGAAGCCTCGAAGAGTAGCCACACTAAGAAGCCTCGAAGAGTAGCCGTTACGAATTTGCACTGCCTAAACTGCCCTTCCTGAAGTCTTATATTTACCTTGCATTTTCTAAATTTTGTATTTAATTTTAAAAATAATTATTCAATTAAAGCATTAAAAATTGCCAAGTATCGCAAATTGGACCAGTAAATGTCTTTTGGCAAGGTGGGCCTCTTGGTTTGCCAATTGGACAACAAATAGCCCAGGCCCAACTAAGTTCAATACATTACATTTCGGCCCAAATCAGTTAGTTATTTTTTTAATATTAAAAGTAGAAATGAATAATTGGAATTCCAAATAGAATTATGCTCATATTTTGATTGCTTATTAGTCAACATAGCTGAATTTTTTAATACAGCCCTACATTATTGTAAAGATTATGTTGTTACAATGTCTCTATCTAATCAAGAAAGATAGAGATAGAGATATAAGGTATAGTCGTATAATAAACAATAATGCACATTGCAACAAGTAATTATTTAAATAATATCAACATTCTTAGAGCGTCTATTTCAACAATATTTGTTGAAATTCTGGCATGTAGTACTAAGGTTGGTTTAGTTATTGGCCTCCCGCTATACCGTAGGCAAAATAATATGTATCTGACTAAATGTGAAAACTTATTCTGAGTAGATGCATTTTTAAAATCATGCGGCGGATAGTAATACATACCGTTAAAACAGACAATATCGGCTAACAGTGGAGTTGAGTTGTTAAAAATAATATCAGAGTCAGACACGTTAACAAGGCTGGATGGTGGATTGGAGAGGGTAACGAATCGCATTAGAGTGTGGAAACATCTCCCTAATAAACATGTTTTAAAATCGTGAGACTGACGAAAATAAGTAATACGCTAAAGACGATATCGTCTATTAGCAATAAACTTGAACTATTAGAATGCATATTTGACTCGAGTTTATTTAGGATTTTTGGAAGAAAAAATAAAAGCTATAGTTTGGGCGGTCAAAAAGAGACCATAAGAGCAAGCGTGTGGGTTCGTGTACCANTGCAATTCCAGCGGTTTTTTTTTTTTTTTTTTTTTTTTTTTTTTTTTTTTTTTTTTTTTTTTTTTTTTTTTTTTTTTTTTAATAAAGGAAGAAATTGATTTTGCGTTCGAAATTGTGTCGGCGAAGCTGTATGTCGTTTTCCTAAAAAGGCCCTTCCCATTTGCATCCCCTCTCATTCTATATTTGATTTAATTTGTAATTTGAAATATTAAATTTGAATGGGTGTTTTTTCTTTGACCTTTCTGTCCTTTTCCCCTCTCGTCTGTAACGTCCTCTTCCTCTCGTTAAATTAATTTCATCCATCTACATGTCTTATCCACCAAAATCTCAATTATTCATATTCTAATTCATATTTCTTTTATTTATTCATTCCATAATTTAAAAAAAAAAAAAAAAAAAAAAAGCCTTAATCATGTCTATATACTCCCAATTACACATCAAAGTTAATATAAGACATCAAATCTAGTACTTCTATATACCTAATATAATCCCTCAATCACATTATTATTATTAGTTAGTTAAAATATACATCACAAGTTATTTTTAAATTCCCATAAAATAGCTAAAAATTCATTAAACCAATATAAAAAATGAATGGAAATAAAATTTTATCCACCAACATGATAGTGGGCTGGACAAGTTGATTAGATGAGGTTTAATTGAATTGATATAATGTGATAGACCATAAATAGATTAATAAATATATCATTTTAAATTCTGAAGGAATTAAGATATGGTTTAGAAAAGCAAAATGATATGCTAAAGATTTATTATATATTAAAAAAACATTAATGTATTAAGAGGAGAAGAAAAACTTTGGTTAAAAGAATATTGATTCTGATTGCACAGTACCATCAGACAAATTATGGTATTTGGGCATCATATTCCGCACATTATTTTAATTTTGGTTTTAAAAAAACTTATGAGCTATGATTAATACTAATCATTAGTGCTCTAACTAAAACATTGATTATTATATTAATTTAACCCAAACAAATGTCTGCACTTGCCCCCCCTTCCCCTGCACGTTAACAAACCTTCCTTATTTTACATCTTATAATATTAATCCTTCACTTTCCAAAAACAAAAAATAAAATAATTATAATCCTTCCCGTCTACTTAGCTTCTAATTGCAGACAACAATTTGCTCAATGCACTCCTTGTCTAATCACTCCATGATTAGGGCTAATCAAACTTCATCATTTTTTCATTTTATTATTTTTCTAATTCAACCGATATATAAAAAGAAATTCTTTTTCTAACTTTGCAGTCGATTTATTTTAATTGAATTATGCTCCTATTGACATATATTATGTATTACTAAAATGTACCTTTATTTTTAACTGGTCCAAATTAGTTCCCATTTTAATAAGTCTAAATAGGAGCTATGAAATTAACGTAATTTCGTGATTTAGCTTAGTTTGAATTTGGTCTACATAACCATTTAAATGCTATTTTAGTAGCCTATATTTTGGTTAGGCCTCATAAATTAACATTTAAATCAATTTTTACTTTTAAAAAAATAATAGTTTCATTACTTGCATTTTAGATAAATTTTTGTTTCAATATGTATATTATTTTAAACATTAAATTCATTTTTTTTTCCTAATTTTTAAAATAGGTTAAGAGAGAGATGTTGAACGAGTTAACAACTTTAAATGACCATTTACTTTTTCGCTCGTAGTCTCCCCTACAACTAGATTAGCCTAAGGTAGTTATCTTTCCCTCGATTCGTTACTCGATCCTAGAATTTAATATAAATATAAATTAAAAATATAATGATGAAATTTAGGAGAAGAATTAGACCTTAAATGTAATTAAAAGACAAAAAAGGGAATATGTTGCAAAGTAATGAGGAAAGAGTGGAGGAGACAGGAAAGCGTGACGACAATGTTGAAATCCAAACAAAACTTTGATGACAATTCTTTTTAAAGCGATGCCTTTAATTAAGCTACCCACCACTTCATTTCCATTTTCTTCTTTTCTTTTTATTTATATTATTATTATTATTATTATTTTATTTTTTATTTTTAGCGGTGTCCCTACCAACTCCGTGGGTGACACAATCACCCCTTCAGATTTCATTGTCCCTTTCATTGTTATCCCCATGTTATATTTTAATTTTGATCAAATACATTACTTTAATTTCATCCTTATTCTCCTAATTCCTTTCCTTACCATATTATAATGCCTCAAATGTCACATTTTCCTCCCATATAAGACAATTACGTGTCACGCCCTTCTTAACATGCTGTATTTAAAAAATATAAACCATATAAAGGAAATAAGATTATGCATGAATCATGGACAATGAAACAAACCCCAGCATTAAAAAAATAAACAAATAATAATAATAAAAAGAATAATGTTGTTTTAAAAAAGAGGAGAAAATAAATAAAGAAATAGAAGTGTCGGTGGTGGTTAAATTAGGGAAGGGCGTAGGAAAGCGAGATCATCAACCTCCACCCCATGTGTATTATTGGCTATATTTTTATTTTATATATAACAAAAAATATATATATATGAAGATGCTTGACCAGGCTTTCATTTATAAACTTATTATTTATTTATTTTAATTCTCTAAACCTCTAAAACAAAGTGCTTAATTCATAATGATTTTAACGGTCATGCTTGGAAATGGAATTACTATTTTTACCAACTAACACACATTAGTTTTATGTGTTTATGTAAACAAAATTTTGTAATCATCCCCTCTGTTAACTAATTTCCAAATGCAATAATAATAATAACAATAATCTATCATTGTATTTTAAGAAACCAACCCGCGAAGGGTTGTGAAATTGGACCATGTACGAAAAAAGAACTTTTTTTTTTTTTTTTGAAGTTATTTATAATAAATGTAATACCGAGAGTATAGGAGAATAAAAGAAATAATAAAAATGAATGCATCAGGTTGCGAATTGACAAAAGAAGAAAAACAGAAATTAATGGTATTTATGAGTTTTGGGATAAAAAAGAAATTAAAAAAAAAAAAAGAAAAGAAAAAGGGAGTGGGACTTCATTTATTTGGTTCAATCGAATGGCAGAGTATTTTTTTGAAGTTATTTATAAGAAATTAAACCACAGTGTTACACATTTGGCCCCCCTATCAAAAATATTAATAGCGTATTTCATCTTTTATTCTTTTCATTCATTTTGTAACTTCATTTATTTATATAAAAGAAATTAGAAGAAAAAATAAAAGATCATTATCTTAGAAAATTGGCTGAGGTAGAAATGAATTGGTTTGACTATTCTTCCGACACAGCTCATCCATTTGGTACATGTGGTCAGGTAGAAATGAATTGTTTTTTTCTTTTCCCCTTCTTAATACTTAGTCATCGTACCTTACACGTACAAATCACAAGTGCATTCCCACTCCTTGAGAGGAGAAGAAGCCAAACTCTACTACTGCTTAGACTGCATCTACTCATCCACCGTTATCAAATTTAATGCAAATACATGGATGCATATGAACCACGTTTTGTGTAACCACTTCGACCTTCAAGACCAAATTATAGGAGGATCCTCCGTCCTCCTAACACACTTTGTGAGATTATTAAATTAAATTTCCTCCGCAAAACACGCCTCCAGGAAATTACATTTTTAATTACATAAAAACAAAAGAAGAAAATTATTTAACCCTCTTATCAAATTCATGGAATGTTCCTCCGTCATAATATTTATAAATAAATAAATAAATAACAAAAATAATAAGGGAAGATGAAATAGAACGCACGCGCGCAAAGCCCAAGGTCAGTGCCGCACGTACCTAACTCTTCACTCTCTTTGCTATATAAACTCGCCCGCCACTTCCTTCTTCTTCATCTCCTCATTTTCTATTTCTATTCCTATTTCTCTGCAATTAATACTCATCATTTCCATTTCCATTTTTTTTTCTGTTCCCAATCCACTCTAGCGTTTGATTTTGCTGCTTCAATTTGTGGAAAATGGCGGCTGTGACCTCGTTTCCTCAGGTTAACGATATCGAGTCCATGAGGTTCGATGTTGATAAGCTTACTTATGAGATCTTCTCCATTTTGGAGAATAGGTTTCTCTTTGGCTGCGATGATTCTAATCCGAAGCTACATGTCGCCGCTCAGGCTCCGGTGGATGGCGATGACTTGAAATCTGGAAAGCACAACTCAGGGAAAGTCAGGATTCTAAGTATTGATGGTGGAGGTTCCACTGATGGAATTCTTGCCGCTAAGTCGCTTGCGTGTCTTGAGGATTTTCTCCGTCGGAAGTCGGGGAAGCCTGATGCGCGCATTGCCGACTATTTTGATGTGGTTGCTGGTTCTGGAGCGGGAGGCATTCTCGCGGCGTTGCTGTTTACTAAGGGAAAAGACGGTAGTGCTCTGTTTACGGCGGATGGAGCGTTGAATTTTCTGATTAAGAACCATCGAGACATTTTCCGGTCGTCGGATGGAGGAATTTTCCGACGAGTGTTCCGGTCGACGAAGGTGGAGAAATTGTTTCGGAAGACGTTTGGAGAGTGCACGTTGAAGGACACGTTGAAATCAGTTTTGATTCCGTGCTATGACCTCTCCACACGAGCGCCATTCTTGTTTTCTCGCGCCGACGCTTACGAAATGGACGGTTACGATTTCAAGATTCACGACGTTTGCGTTGCGACGTCTGCAGAACCTACAATCTCCGGAGCCGTCCAAATGTGGTCAGTCGACAAGCGAACAAAAATCACCGCCGTCGACGGCGGCATAGCGATGAACAACCCGACGGCTGCCGCAATTACTCACGTGTTGAATAACAAGCAAGAATTTCCGTTCTGCAATACCGTCGAAGATCTCCTTGTAGTGTCCCTCGGAAACGGAGAGTCGGATTTCGGCGCCGTAAACCTAAACTCGTCACCAGCCGCGTTCACAAGGATCGCTGGAGAGGGCGCTTCCGATGTGGTAAATTACCTAATCTTGCCCTTCTACAGTAACAACTAACACATACATTAAATTCAATGAATTAGTTAACTAGAATTTTTGTTTCTTTAAAGGTAAAAAAGATGAATAAATCCGTAGTACAAAATATACTATTGAACCGATATGGATAGATTTGTCGGCAGCAGGAAGAGAGAAGTAGAGTGATTCGGCATTTAATTTTGGGTATTCAACATTTAAAAATAAATAATGCATCACAAATCGGCGTCCTCCAATCATTTTCCTTTTAAATAAATAATTATTTCGTAACTATAGTAAATAAAATACATGGAACAAGAGAATCTTTATTTGTTAGCACAAATTAAAAGACGCATGAGAAAGAAATGGGGCGTAATTCATCTAATGGTTTGGTGAGCTAATTATTGTGTGCCTTTTATTCTATAGGTTGATCAAGCTGTTTCCATGGCATTTGGCCCCCACAGGACAAGCAATTATATCCGTATTCAGGTATTCAACCCCAGTTCCTTCTTTTATTTCCTTCCCATATAACCTCATAAATGTTTCCAATTTCTCCAATATGGTTACTGCGTAGTGAATTTCATCTAACAAGCAACGGGAATTTGTTTTATGGTCTCAGGGAAATGGCATTGGAGCTAAGAGCAGAGGCCAAAAAACCATCAACATATTGGAAAAGGCAGATGAAATGCTAACCCAGAAGAACTTAGAAGCAGTTTTGTTCAAAGGAAAGAAGATGATTGAGAACACAAATTTGGAGAAATTGGAAGTGTTTGCTGGAGAAGTGATAAAGGAAGAAGAGAGGAGAAAAAGCAGCCTTCTGCCAACTGTACTACTGAAGCAAGCATTTCCATCTCCAAGAACATCTTCTGCTTCAGCCACCACACTCTCCACCATATCCTCCTGCTAATCATTCACACCCATAAACCCAACACTCTGAATTTCGAGGTTAGTTTAGTTTCTACAAGAAGAACAAACAAATAAGTTCAATTTGTGTATTATAATCTGCTGCCGCTCGCGATGAAATGGGAACGTCCGAGTCTGAGCTGAGCTGCGTTGTGTGCCAAAACTGCTACCAGGTTTTTTTTTTTTTTAAAAAAAAAAGAAAAATCCTGTTGGAGTGTGGTTGTTGATACGTTACTACTAGACATTTGCAATCACGAGGGATTTCTAAATGCCCCATTGTACAGTAAGAAAACTGAGAGATTTTTATTTATTTATTTCTTAATTTTTGTTCTATGGGAAGAGTGTGATTTTACAGTATAGAGAAAGAGAGGGGGAGAGAGAGAGAGAGAGAGAGAGAGAGAGAGAGAGAGAGAGAGAGAGAGAGAGAGAGAGAGAGAGAGAGAGAGAGAGAGAGAGAGAGTTGGATATTACATAAAATCCCATTGGCAGAATTGGGTATTAACCGTCTATTGTATTGTATTGCATTCAAAGGTGTGATGATTTATTATGTTCCGAATCACTACACAACATGAGGTCCTCCAGACATTTATAAATAATAAAAAAGGAAAAGAAAAAAGAAGACCCAAATTTGAATGAGATGATGGTGGTTGTTGTTTAATGGGATTTGCACTGATGAGAGGTCAAATAAGAGGCTGTTTAAGAGATATTGTACATTCAATTAATACAGAACATGAAAGCAATGGGGAAAGGCTTCCTGTTTGCTTTGCTTTGCTTCGACCTTCACTCACCGACAAAATAACTTACTTTTTTTAGAGAATATGTGGTGGCCTTTATGCATTCCTCCTCTATTTGACTTCAAATGATGCCACTCTAATTATTTCCAAAAATTAAGGTCCAAACTTTCAACTCCATCCATAATCAACTTCTCTACTTCCTTTTTCATGTGAACGCTTCCTTCTTGCATTGAAAACTTTTTCATATTATACACCAAGTTCCCAAAGGAGATTAAATTGAATTAGTAAGCTTAAGACTTCTTAAAGAAAAGGTTATAAATTTAGACTACACATATTAGAGAGAGAACGTGGGTAAGGGCTTTGGTCCAATGTTGGCTCTTCCTGTGTTCATGCAAATATGTCATCAAATTTGAATACTTGTACATTCAACATAATTGACCCTAATCGAATAGACAAATCGGTCAAAGATTTGCTCAAACAAAAATGTAAGGAAATTTCAATTTTACTGTACGGAACCTCCCAAGCTATTTATCCGAACAATCAAATGTTATATTGACATAAAAATACCAAACACCCCAAAGCTCTAATTTAAAATGGGAGAGGAGTTTTAGAAATAATACATCTAGCCTTGCGGTGGATGGACAGGAAAGAATAACATATATCATGTGATTCCCAATATATATTTTACTGGAAGTGAGTGACTGCCAATTGGTTTTATAGCAATTCTTTAAACACCAATAATGCTGGCGATTTTTAACGACCTGACAGACATTCCTGAAATTTAAACAAAATTGCGCTCTTAAAAAATAAGCACCAGCAACCAATAAACCATATACTTATCTCTATTAACGGCATCCACATTTTAACTCTCCTATCGTACACGACAGCGGCTTGTGTTCAGACTTGGTAGCTCTCACAGAGGTTCAATCGTTCCACTTTTAAGCCTTTCCATCCTGGCTTGAAGTCCAGATAATGCCTTCTCATCCATGGGAAGGACCCCACTTTGAGTAGAATTCTCGACAACAACAGGCTCTGATGGCGCTTGAGAAATTTGAGAAATCATTCCTTGGTGTAGATTGTCATTTACAGACATTAATGGCTTGCTTCCTGATTCGTGGTTTCCAGCAGCCACGGCTAATTGCATACTTTTCATCCTCTCTCTTATTGCATCAAGTGTCCCACTCGTTACTGAGCTTTTCCAGAAAATTACCCATTATCAGATCCAATGAGAAAACATAGTGTGAACGAAACAAAAGCTCAACTCAAATAACAGTATCATTTTACCTCCGCTTATATATTTATCATTCCTTTGGTCTCCCAGTGAGTAATCAGGCGTGGGACCTCTTGAAGTAATAATCCTATTGTCTTCCGTATATGATGGTGGCAAAGTAAAGTTAGTCGGTTCAGGCTTCACATTCAGTGATTTTGCTTCTGTTAATGAATTGGTATGTACAGGAGACAAGGCTCCAAAGTCGGGAGAGGAACTCAAGGACGCTGGAGGAGGGGTTGACAGTGGCAAACTTGAAGGCGTTCTCCCGGCTGCTGCATTCCTTTCCATCTGCAATGAAAATTCGTATCAGTTAAACAAGGAGATGCAATATTCACAAATAAGCATAAGGACAATAGACACATCTGTCATAACTAAACCTGGAGAAAATTGTAAGAAAAATCTCAATGGGTCATTCACGGTAAAAGGATAAAGACACAAACCTGGGCCAAACCATCTCTAATGTATGTGCGAAATGCCTCGCTAGCATTTTGAAGCTGAGCAAATATATCAACCTGAGAAATAGAAAAGATGATGCTAAGCAACTACATGGCAGAGGCTTCTCATTTTTATATTAAGAAAGAAAAAACAAGTTATTGTCCTCCTCTCGAGAACACAAAGCCCAATTCAATTTTCGATGTTCTTAGGAGGGCCACTTGCTTGTAATTGGAATCTGATTAACGTTCATGTCTAGTGTTAATAAAGCCTTTCATTGAGCCATTCCCTCTGAAAAACCGTCTTATGTAACACCGGGGTAAAGGAATAATACATGAATGAATCATGACCACATCTAGATAAGAGTTATCATAAGGATAGGATAACTAAAAAAGGCTTAAAAGAAATGATAGGAACTTCATAATTAAACGTGCTTGGCTTGGAGAAATTCCATGTTGGGTGATCTCTTGGAAACTTTCCTAAGATGCATGTGAGTGAGGGCAAAGCATGCTGAAAGGACCCGTGTTGGTCTGCGGGGATAGTTTTCACTCTTAGAAGTGAGCTTAGAATGCAGGTAGACAAGACAAATCATGGTAAAAGAACTTGTGTTGATCTGTGGGAATAGTTTTCACTCTTAAAAACGAGCTTAGAATGCATGTGAGTGCGAATAAAGTATGTTGAAGGACTAAAGTTGATCTGTGGGGATAGTTTTCACTCTTAAAAATGAGCCTAGAATGCATGTGAGTGAGTGAGAACAAAACGTGCTAAAAAGACTTTTGCTGGTTTGTGAGGATGATAGTTCTCATTCTCAAAAGCGAAAAGTAACGCAACCATATCGCAGGGGAATGTCGGAACCATCAAATTCAAATTTTAAATCTTAATCCAAATCATGAACATGGGTCATGCATCTTACCTCTCTCCGTTCACATGCACACTTATTACAATAACAATATTTATGCACAAAGATAGTCCATTACCTTTGGGTAAAGTTGAGTTATTCTATATAATTCATATAATCCAATGGTGCATGTCTGCTTGTCTCCAATTTTCTTGAATATAGCAGCAAGTTCTTGCTGCAGTAAAATGCACACGATCAGAAGAATGAAATTGATCTATGACGCATGTCAGAAGGGAAAAAGAAAATAATAGCAATAATGTAAACATAACTGACGATCACTTAGAAGACAAATAGAAAAAGTATCAATTGCATGCAAGGGCTCAATACCTTCAACTGTGCATCAGCCGATTGTGTGCCAGAAGAAGAATTATTTGCTGTCGAGTCACCCCAATGAGTCTGGCCAACAGGCCCAGTTGAAGTCAACATTCTTGCAGCGGCTAATGTCTGCTTGGACGTAGAGATATCAAAAGCTATCAGTATTTCACAGTAGCATAATACTAATAGAATTGACCATATAAATTATTCTACCTCAAGATTAAGATCAATATAGGCAAGAATAATTGGCTGAGGTTTCATATCAATAGGAACCATAGAGAGATGGCCCTTTATAGCAGCACCACGAAGCTTTACAAGTTCATGTAGAACAGTTTTAACCATTCGCAGAGGTTTATCATCAGCTCCAGCTCTTTAATGAGAAAGAAGAAGAGCGACATAAATAAAATATTATAAAGCCAATAAGTGACATATTTTACTTTTCCGTTGGGGGTGGTTAGGTGAGTTAAATAAAGAAACCATATGCCAAATACAATGGATACCTTCTCCTAATTTCTTCCATCCCCAGATTTTGTAGATATAAATGGATGCTTTGCAAGATGCGATCAAGATCAACATCATATATAGTGCTTTGAAGGACCTGTCACCAGGAAACCATCACTGAATATCTCACGCCCAAAATGAACAGCCAGAATTTATCTAGATGGTATACACATACATACATACATATACACAAACACACAGCATTAAAACAAAAACCATTTTAATAATACTGAAATTCAGTTCCTTGGAAAATTTTAAAATTCTTTTTTGTTTAAAAAAAAGGCAGTGTAAATCTCAAAGCAGTTTTTTCTGCAGTCTTCTTTTGAGAAATCTGCCAATGGGTTAGTTTCCTAATAGATGGATCCGGGATTTCAAAAGTCAAAAGAGATTCAAAGGGTGCTCTGACATGGTAGCTCTGGAGACTACCTTTGTAAGTTTAATAAGACATTTCACAACCAAATCAGAGAACTTCTGATTTCTGGAAGCAAATGACTCTTTGGACCCAGTTGACGGCCATCTTGAGGGTTCCAGTGGACGCAATAGATTGATTAGTACCACAAAGGATGAAGTACGATCTGCATTATCCTGTATAATAAAACAAACAGCTTGAACTCATTAAAAAAAAATTCCCAAAAATCCAGCCAATAAGAGCATCTTGAGAAACTAATGACCAGAATCTTCAGCATCAAAACATTTAGAGCTTTCAAAAGTTGGCTTCCATCATCCATATGTGGGACTCGTTCATCCAAAAGCCACAAAAGGAGTTCGGTAATAAGACTGTTCAGAGTATTCTCCTTGACAGCATGAGCAAGTCTTTTGTTTTGAAATGTCTGCAAAATATTAACTTTTAAATTAACAAGAAAGGTTTCATCTTACAAAATCTCATTGTAAAAAAATAGATTGGACATTTCGTATATGACAATTTCTTTTAGCAGAGTTAATTCTTGTTTTCGGTTGCTAAAATTCCTGTGTAGAATTAACGGTTGGAAAGCAGAATTCTTAGAACCCCAATGCAAATTGACTGGTAAGCACCTGCATAAGGGTATTGAGAACATATTTACAGGACCTTGAAGAAGCTCCAGTCAGACTGTAGTCAAAAGTCTTGGCAACCTATACAGAGAACACATTAAAGAGAAAAATAACAAAATGGGCAAAAGAAATCCAAATATGAGAGGCTTGAAATAGCACTGCTATTACTTTTGTTGCCAAGCATAAAACAAGTCTATCAGCATCCCTTGTTAGCTCATCCATTGAACTGCCTTCTGGGTCAATGGAGGCTTGGGCCAACTCATGACATACAACTTTCATTCCTTCCACAGACTGCAAAGGTACCCAAATAAACTTAACATAAATATACTGTTTTAACCCAAGAAAGCTACAATCAGATTCAACTGTTTATATTTAATGAATAAGAAGCTGGTTGCCAAATACTACTCATCTGAATAGACAAAATACTAAACAAACTGAAACATTTCTAACTTATTGAGATCATACAATAAAGTAGAGAAAATATAGATGGTTCGGAATGAAGGAGAAGAATTAAAAACCTCTATGGAATAGTGGTTTTGGCTTTAATTGTAATTATTACCATTGAATGCAAAAAGAGAATCCTTCAGTATGGGATTTAGACCTTGAGAACGTTTAATAGTATTTGTCTACCTTTGGTCAAGGATGTTGTTTTACTGCTATATATGTAATGGAGTTCAATGGTTTCCTCTTGTAAGATATTTTGGCTTTTATTCTAATTATTACCATTGGAATGCGAAATGAGAATCCTTCAATATGAGATTTAGACCTTGAGAACGTTTAATAGTATTTGTCAAAGTTTGGTCAAGGATGTTGTTTTACTGCTACATATGTGGAGTTCAATGGTTTCCTCTCGTGAGATATTTTCAAGTGGATGCCTGATCCTCTTGCCGATTTATTCTTCCATGGATCTTACTGTATCTACAAATATATTCCAATAAGAAATCTAATCCCTACTGTAAGTCATTAAGAATTAAGATTTCTTCAGATGCAGGCAATCATCAATAAAAATTATCTACTTGCACATAACAAGAGAATATAACCCGTTGGAGAAAAAATCCACAAGGGAAAAAAAGAGTTTTTCACCTGCTCGGGGGAGCCAAAAGAAATAATGTCCATGGCTTCATTCCAATCTGTAGGACCATTGGCCGTTGTAAGTGGTTGTGGCACCGATTGTCTCTCCATATTAATCTCAGAACCATAATTTTTCCTGGAATTTGAGTCCGACAAAATAAATAATTATGTATTACAAATATAGAACTACAAACAACAAAATAATGAAAAACTAAAGAAGCAAACACTTGTTTTTAGAGGACATGGCACGTAAGGAAAAAAAAATGCGAAGTACACACCATGGCATCAATATACATTACTGAGCCTGATGGCACTCATTGTTTCAGCGGCATGAGAAGGCATAAATTTTAAATCTATGATGCACCATATTGTCTCATAGATCAGAAATATCCAAATACCTTGTTAAAACTGTTCCAGACATGGATCGAGAAACTTCACCACTTTGCTCAGCTACGTCAGATCTAGACAAAAATTGCAAAAACTATTAGAAAAGTAAAAACTACGGGACTAAACAACGATACATAATAAATGATATCACTATGTGAAGAAAGGATTGAACCAGAACTGGAGAATTCAACATAACTGCTACACCAAATGGTTATGCCCATTTATTCACATGCATACATTTTGTTTCATGAGAAACATTCATCCATCTATATCATTGATATGATGAAATCATACAAAAAGGGGGAAAACTATCCCAGGAAGTTATAATACTGTCCTTTGGGACATCTTTTCTGAAAAATGATATTAGCCAAAAAAGAGAGACAATTGTTGCATACTTTACACTCTTGAAAAAGCATTCATTTCTTTAATTTTTCATGATATCCAGATTTTTTTTTTCCAACTTGTGTGCACCTTCACTATTCTTATAGGGCAACGATTCTACAAAATATAGTTGCCAAAGAAACTCGTAGATTTTTCTTTTTCTTGTGTGTGGAAAACTCAGTTTTTTCTTAAGAAGAAACTTATATATTTTAGGAGGGGGAGGCCTTCCAACCATCCAAGGTGAATAACAAAAAAAATTCTCCACCAAGCAATGAGATTAGAGAGACTACAAAGCATAAACATATTCCTTACAGGACTGTCTCAAAGCATAAACATATTCCCTACAGGACTATCCCCAAGGATAAACATATTCCCTAGAGGACTGTCTCAAAGAATACACATATTCCCAACAAGACTACCTCAAAGCAGGCCTACAATCATTTCAAAAGGCAAACAAACTGCAGTAGGTTTCACAAAAATCGCACAAAACAAATATCACGCCACAACATCAAATCCTTTGAAAAAAACAAAATACAAATGACTGGGTATAATAGGGTACATACTCATATTCCCTAAGAGGCCGTCTCATAGCAGCTCTAGCTTCACCAGGCTTCCCTTCCTTCCTTTTCTCCATTTCTCTAACCTGGAACAAGTTACACAAAAGTACAGAATGAAAATGTAAACATGGAAGAAGCTAGACCATGTCATTCATATTACAGATAATTAGTGCATCCACACATTCATGCATCAATATGTTGCAGGTGTTCTATTATTCTAGGCGTGTGGGCTGTTTTTGCGCATGCACGAACATTTATGCATGTAAAGTATAAACAGACCTTCCACTTAAATCTGTCATCCAACATGCTTTTCTGAGCATCTGTCAGTTTTCCCACATATCTCCATACCTCCTCACCTATAAAGAACACCAAACATTCAGCACGGCCAGGTGGAATATTGTCACAACATAACAGGAAAGGAGCTGAAAGAAAGAAAACAATCATCCATGGGCAAGCAAAAGGAAGGAAGCCAAGCATAAACATTGCTCTCTTGCTATCTCTACCAACAAAAATGAAGAAGGCAAGAACAAGTTTCCTTTTTCCTTTCTTCATTTCTATCTACTCTTTTTTTCTATTTTGGCTCGGCTATCCCACCTAGCCGAGCCATTCCCTTTTATGATACTGAGCCGGGCAAAACCAATAAAATAAAGAAACAAATCTATTCGCCGAGCAAAAGAAACTGAAAGAAAGAAAACATGTGGTGATGATGATAAAAAATAAAAAAATAAAAAACGAACTAAAATGGTTTCATTATCCTTGGAATCCCCATGATGGGGAAGGAGATCAGTAACACCAAGACTAACCAAGAATCTTGTAACCAGTAGCGAGGGCATTTAGAGCAGCTTTCCTAATTTCACCATCACGCTCTGCTGTTAAGCTTGCAACAATTTGCAGCGATCTCAACTGCCCACTAATCTACAGAAATGGAGGAGAAAAACAAACATTTAGTTGAAACTAAAAATTGCACACAGAAATTTATTCATTTCTTTTTACCTCAGATCCATAATTATCCATTAAAAATCCAACAAGGTCAGCACATTCAATCCGAGTGCGATTGTTTTTAGAACGTAATCCCTCTAGTATGTAGGGAAACATTTTTGTTGCAGAGTAAGTCTGTATGATTTGTTTGGTCAGCTCCCGCATCTTTTCTTTCACTTTCTCAATATTATGTCCCAACTACAGCACCATGCAGTAGAGTAAGTGTTTTTCCCAGAGGCAAAACAAATGAAAATAAACAACAAAAATACTTTATTACAAGTAAACAACATATGAAAACAATTTGGCATCTTGACACTAGCAAAACAACATACAAAATTTCAAACAATCAACTACTTCAAATCAAATCTAGAACACTCAGAAGCACCTTTTCTATCAAGCATGGAAGAAAGATGGCCGCTTCAGACTCATTTATACAGTATCCTTCATCCTTCAAGGTCTCGAAAAGTTCAGGAAGGAACTCTAACACCTGATCATTTCCACCTAATTAGACATTCCAGATAGAAAATAATGTGTGGGAAAAAAGGGAAAGAAAACATGTGTTTGGGGAAGTCTAAGCTATACCTTTAGTAGACATGTTGTATTTGATTTACAAAATTGAAGAACAAACCATCTTAGTAGAATATCTAAAACCTCAATAATATCCTTTCCAATTGACGCTAGAGCCTGGAGTCAAAAAAGTTTGTCAATGTGACATTTTGGAATGTCCCATGAGTTTAAAAGACGACATTGCTTAACAAAACACCTTTTGCAGCATTTCTAGACCCTCAACTTGCTTCTTAAAATCAGTGCTTAACATCCTTCTCTGCAAATCCTCCCTGAAATACTTCATCATGTCATTCTGCATTGAAGCCACAAATCAGAAATTAAAATATATGTATGTGAACATTTGGAAATTAGAATACAAAATAAAATTCATTTAAGTACGGATACACAGCAAACTTATATACAAACCTCAAGGTCTTGAATCTGTTCTATGCGTGGTTCTTCGAACTTAAACTTACGAACTATTATTCTCTCTCTTTCCTCCTGCAAATCAACAAGTCAGTGTAATGAAAAACTTAAGTAAATTAATTGATAAGATCAGGCAGAAGGATGTGGATCAGAAAAGCAGGCACCTTATTTGAGTCTTTGACATTTAACAAAGCCTGAGATTGAACAGCCAAATCATGCGCAGATATTAAGGATTCAGTCCTATTTCCCTTCGTAATGGTTCCTCTCTGTAAAAATAGATGAGCAAGTTGAAGGGGGGCAAATGAGACTAGTAGGATAACTAAATTAGTTCCTAAAATCTAAAAATGCTACAGATTCTAGCCAAAAGAACATACAGATGATATAGTTTTATGTCCATGCTTGGCAACACCATTTGAAGTGGCCTTTCCAACCTTTACAGCATTTTTGGATGTCAAGCTTTGTTTAGCAGGCTCAAAGGATTCTGTCAGAAGCAAGTTGAACACATTTAATTCTCCAGACAGTAATACAGAAATAAATGTAACCGAGCCAGCAGCATACCTTGAAAAGCACCAGAGGGTTTCAGGCGTTCAAGAAGAAGGGTCAAGGCTGGCCCACTAATATCTTTAAGAATTTTATCAACCTATTGATTAGGAAAACATACAAAATTCAGGAAATACTCAGAACTAAATAGATAGTAAATACAGAGCAGTTTTCATGATACATACTGCTTCCTGTCGCACAACCCTTAAAATTTCAGTAATGCATGCCTCTGCTGCTTTTCGAACATCAGAAGATTTGTCCTAAAGTAATTTTATTCTCGTAAGCAATTGGAAGAGGACAAGTAAAACATATGCCCAAAAATTCCAGCCAAAATGTCAGTATGGTACCGTCAAAGCAGAGCAAGCTGGTTTTAGCAGCTGTATGGAATCAGAAGAATCATTGATTCCAGAAAGCTTCCTCGACAACCATTCTAAAAGGTCCTTCCGCCCTTCCGCACTGAGCTTATTATCCACTAGAGCTAATGTCACGTAAGGAATCTGAAGAACGAACAAATATCTCCTGTCATATAATGTTAGACGTTGCTTATAACTACACCATACAGGGTAAAGACATACCATTTTATCAAAATGGACAGCAGCTAGCCAGGCATCTAAAGCAGTCAAAGTGGCTTCCCTCATATGTTTCTTGTTGTCACCAAGACATTTCAAGACATCTGACAACACACCCTGTGCACAAGATAAAGGACTAGTGAAGCACAACTTCCCAGAAGATAAGAAAATAAGAAGTTTCCAAGGATCCACAACTAACCTTGCCCGACTTTTCAACAGCTGGACCCATTGCAGAAGCAATATTACCGATGGTTGCCAAAGTTGCCATGACCAAATTTTTATTGCTATCATACAAGCGCCCTCTTAGAGCTCCGAGTAAGTCCGCTGGAAAACATTTACAAATGAATTATCAACCCAAAAAGATTATCAAAATGAAAAAAGAAAAGAAAAAACAAAAACAAGGGGAAGATGTCCCAGTAGGTTACATGTCCCAGTAGGTTGAATGCGTTTATTAGCTTCTTCCAACATTTTATTCACAGCTTCAATAGACTCCAGACGAACCTAAAATGAAGGAATGTGTATTAATCAGTTTAATAAAATAATTTCTAGCAAAGTCAAGTATAAAATACACACTAAACAGAGTGGACCACAATTTTTAAAACTAATTCTAAACCTTCCAGTCAGGACTTTCAAAATTCTTCAGTAGTGTAGGAGTGATTTTCCCACTAATATCTTCACGTGGCAGGCCATCCATCCCACCAGCAGATGTTAATGTTGTTAGTTCTTCTGCCCTGATTGTTCTTTTTGGAGCAGCAGCGGTACCCTAAAAGTGAACAGACAAACAAGAACTCTAAAAAAAAGTATAATCCAATACATAAACAAATTTGTTTGTTTGTTTGGTGCATGTATGATTTGGGGCCTTACGTACCTCAAATGGGTTTTTTTCAAATTCATTATCAATTGCAGTAAGAAGTGCAGGTTTCACATCTGAAAGAAAACCTTTAAGTTCTGCAAAAGTTGAAGAAGGTTAGAGATGGAATTATACTATTAAGGATTCAAGTTACAATTCGAGAAACAGAAAGGAAGGATCTAGTCACCTGGTCCAACAAATTTATGCACACAACCCAAAAGCTTAATAGTAGCATTCCTTGTAGCCGCAGCACTCGACTGAAGACCAGTTTCTTTACAAAAATCAATTAAATCCTGTGAAATTTATTTTCATCCATTAATAAATAAACCACATAACGATGAGACCCATAAATAATTAAGATAGAAGAGCCAAACACTTCCATTCTCAAAGAAGAGGAACCGAGTACCTTCAGTTTTAAAAGAGATATACCAAAATCCTCAACAGCAGAAACCATCCACAACAGTCCCTCACTAAGGACCTTCGGATTTTTGTGCTCTTTCATGATTTTGAAAAGCTGAGAATTTAAAGGAAATAGTATTAATATAGAGAAAAAAAACCAAAATATACAAACTGTAATTACATTTAGTCCACTTTAGGTACAAACAATAAGCATGCAGAACTATAGACAGAAGCATAAAACTACAAAAGTGCACATGGATTTAGTTATAATAGTATTGCCACATTTTTTCAGAACCAGAGACAAAAGTTTTAATTGATACCAACTACCAAGCGTTGAGAGAAAAATAAAAACTAACAAGAGGAAAATTAAACCAGTTTATAAACCATAAACCATACTTACTCTTTCAAAAATAAATCCTGGACCAACTGCTTCTGAAAAAGTAGTAAGGCACTTCATAGCCTGAGCTCGAGTTTTAATATCTGCTACACGTTCACTTATACCTACAAGTACGTAATATTAAAAGCATTCATTTTTCCACTTGTTAACAATGTAGAATGAAAGGGAAATGATGCACGGTGAAATCTTCCCATTATCCTTTCAGCAGGAATTTCAAACTTTTTTTTATCGAAAAAAAAAGAAATTCTAGCTTCAGTTATTACGACAGTTTCAAGAGCCAGGGTATTTGATGAAATGGAGTAGCTATTGTTTGGTCGAAGATTCTATGCCCAATGGAATAAACTTAAGAATGACAATGCAAAGGAATGAGATTGGAAATCTGAGTTGGCTTAGTTTCATAGCTTTTCACTGTAATCCCTTTCAAAATCTTTTTCTGATTATACTCCTTTCATTATAAATTCTAACAGGAGGCCGCAAAGCATTTTTGGTGATGGCTGTGACCTGTGGGTTTATACATTTGGTCAAAACTTTAAATCCGGGGCGGTTTTTTGTTTTCTAATATGGTATATTTTGAGATTTATGAGATTTTCTTCACTCCAAGATTAATCATTTGTAACTATTCACTGCATCAATGAAACATGTTCCTTTTCCAATAAAAAATAATAAAAAATAAAGAAAAAAACAAGGAACAAGCATTCAGCCACTTAATTGCAATGGTCCAAGTCACCCACCTGAAAGGCAAAGAACGATACACTTTTTTGGAAATTTTTTTGCAGTCAAGGCTATATAATTTATGACCTCGATTACCTGCTGCTGAACCTGCATCATTCAGCTTGAACGCATAAATATATAATAACCCACGTCAAACAAAATAAATAAGAGAAAGTTCAAGTACCAAAGGTAGAGTAAAACCTGAACATTTTTCTCACTCCAACCAGGGATAATGCAAAGTAAACGGACAAGTATCTCAACTGACAAATTAAGATCTTCCAAACCTTCCACTTGTTGCTTTAATGAAGATATTGCTGAAAAATAAGTTAAATTTTTATAAGTATCAACGCAATAATAAAATAATCTGGAGCACAACCACAAAAAGGAAGCAACCCTGAAAAGGAGAGCGAGAAATATTCTACTGTATGATAAACAATATGGCAGACAAACATTGGCCAACATTTATTCTTTCAATGAAATGAAATCAATAGGTTTTGTTACATTTAACCATCAACTTTGGAACATAATTGTGGTTAACTAGACACTGAAGTTGGCTAGTGGCAATCAGCACAACAAGAGTAACTAAGGGAATAAGTAATAACAATAGTTCATTAATATGAAAACCTTCAAGACGTTCTTTCCACACCGTGCTCTTCAACTGAGAAACTGTATCTGCATCAACAAGAGAACCTAATCTGCTTTCCACCTCTTCAAGACTCATCTCAGATGGCTACAATTGTTTAGTGAAAACATAAATTAGACCATACATAAAGAAGCAGGTAACCATAAAAAAAATATTTTTTGTATGAAGCAAAACAATATAACATTCATTATAAGAAACGAAGAAGTCAAAGAAACATAAGAAAACCTTTGGAACAATCCAACAAAAAAAATCCATAAAGAATAACATTCATTAGAAGAAACGAAGAAGTCAAAGAAACATAAAAAAATAAATAATAATAATAATAAAATAAAATAAAAAAACCTTTGGAACAATCCAACAAACAAAATCCATAAAGAAGATAGACCTAGAGCTAGAACATACCAGACAAGTAATTAGATTACCTCAACATCTTCTGGAACTTCAATGGGCTTAGAAGATTTCTGCGGTGCTCCACTAGGTACACTACCATCTGCTTTCTTACTGGTGCCTGATTTCGTTGAGTTTCCTTTTTTACTGGAAGGCTGGGAAATAAAAATAAATTTTATTAGAATACACTACGATGACAAGAAAGTATAACATAAGTGATGAATAATTTTGTTTTCCTTGGAAAGCAAAACACTTGTAAATTAACTCACAGCTGCCTGTGCAGGCCTCTTCCCACTTAACATGCTTGCCGCCGATTTTTTAACAAACAAACCATCAGAGTCCTGCATAAGGTTCAATCTGTTATATCATCATAAAATAATAGCTAAGAAGATAAACAAAAAAATATATGAAGATTTTTCTGGGAGATACAGTTACAATATTTAAGAAGAGAAAACACTGAACAGGTACTAAAGAAATAGAGAAGGGACACTACGACCAAGAATGGACTAAGGAACTGATATAAGATCCAAGTAGTTGATAATAACGACCATGAGAATAGGAAACCATATACCAAAAACAGCAAGAAAGAGATTGTAGATCCATGATGGAGGAAGTTGTGTTGTTCTTTCCCACCAGGGATAAAGGAGGAGTTCTCTGGCAGGTTTGTTTTTTTTTTTCTTTTTTTTTTTTTTTTTTTTCTTTTTT
>NW_019268559.1:230534-236816 GCF_002738365.1 Cucurbita moschata | reverse complement strand
TTTTTTTTTTTTTTTTTTTTTTTTTTTTTTTTTTTGCAAAGTTATGATGTATTTAGCTTTCAGGAAATAATAAGATATTAAGAGGGGTGGAGCGTTTGTGGGACGTTCTTCGGAAAAATACTAGGTTTAACATCTCGTGAGCAATGGCCAATAAGACCTGTTGTAGTTATCGGTTAGGTACTATTCTTTTGGATTGGAGGTCATTTTTTTAGGCTTGGGAGACAGAAAAGGAAGAGAGAGAGATTTTGCTCTGAAAAGTTCACCTCTTTGATGATATAACTTATCTTTTTCTTCGTATTATTATCTTTTACACGTAAACCTTTGTTTTCTAAAGAAAAACTATCATAAATACAAATGTGTTTGTTTTATCTATTCATTGATTCTCATACTAACTTATACGCTACTTGAATAAAACACACAAGAAAACCTAATTTTACAAGATTTAGAATGAAGAAATTCATAGAAAGGCATATGGGTTGATAAGATATGACCTTAAAGGCTAACTTCCATGATTTGAACCTATAACTTGTAAGGTATATGACTTACAGCTGGCCCGTTAAATCATGGTACCAAGTCATCCATATCATGTGATAAAGAAATCCATCTTATTCTCTCTCAAGAGAAAAAATTATATGCTGCGCATTGCATATACAAAACTGAGAACAATGGTAGAAACAGATCGTCCTAATAGTTACGACCTACCGAAACTGACGGAACAGTTGCACCAGGAGCATGGTTTGCTGCAATGCCACAAAAGGTAGTTCAGAAAGTTGACATAAAAATAAGTAGAGCTAACTTTTTAAAAAGTTCATTTGAAAAGGAAAAAAAAAAGGAAAGAAGAAAGAAAAAGAAAGAGGAGAAATGTAAAAGTTAGAAAATAACTGAAATAGAAAAATTAACAAGGTAATATTTAATCAAATGTTGAATTACTAGAAACTTAGTGTCAAAAACCTGAGCCATTTGAAGGTACACTGCTTTCAGAGCCCATGATCATCTCAGATAGTCTCTTCCTTCTCACATCATCAAGTTTCTCAACTGACCTCTCTAGAGGTCTCATGCCAACCGACTATCATAGTCACGAAGAAAATGTGTTTCAGCAGCAGAATCAAAGCATTAACTTGAAAAGAGAAATAGTTGCTTGAAATCACTACCTTTGCTACCGCTGCCAAAGCCAAAAAGGCAGCATCCCTCACATCAGGGGTCCCATCATTAAGGCTCTTAAATGGGGAAAATAGTTTATGTTAAGATTCAGTAAGATTAAGACAAACTGATAGCATAAATAAATGTATAAAGCCTAAAGAATATAAAATAATAGAAAGAGCTAATAATTCACACTTTGGTATATCCACGTTTAAAAATGATACGAACAATAAGCAACATAGTTTATCCACACTTGCACATATGTGTAAGAAATGATGCTTGTCAAAACATTTGAAAAGGGAAATAGCTTCTTGTCCAACAGAAAACCAATTTGTTGGAATAATATCATAAGAAATGACAGGCAAAGCCTCGAGAGAAAGAGGTTTTAACAGGCTATAATCAAAGTAAAGAGTTATTCATAAACGAATTGAAAAAGAAGCCAAACAGGAAGCAAAAAGAAAAATAAATATCCCCTCCATATGTCTAGATAATCTTGTTTCCCCTACCCAACTTCCCATCCCACAGGCCACAAAGCCACAGAAATCTTTTTATCCTTGAACTTTTGATCATCAAAAAGTGGAAACAAGAAAAAAAATTTGAAATAGAAACAACCACTGAGAATTCTGAAATAGTTAAGAGCGCATGAGAGTAAATAAAATAATTCTGAAATACTAATACACTTGAAAACTAATAATAGCAAAGCTTAAAGCACAGGAATTCACTGACCTCCATAAATATAGGGACATATTCCTTGTGCACCTTCAGGACAATAGCTTTGTTGCTAGTTTCAATACAGAAAGTAACCCAGCTTAAAGTCAACGAGCGCACAAGAGGAACTTTGTTTTTGCTTGCTGTCTTGATATCTGCCACAAAAGCATTGATTAAAAATCATTACCACCTTTTTTCAGATAGGAAAGAGCAACATAGTCTACGGAATAAATTAAAAAAAGTCTCTCTCTGTACTGCTTATTCATTTTTTCTAATTTTTCTGTTTCTTATGACAGACGCACAAAGAATATACCCTACTGGAAATGTATTCTTAAACAAGAGTCATGGGGCTGTTGAAAAAAGTTGACCAAAGCTCTGCATCGTTAAACAAGAGTATTATCTTTGTTGAACAAAGTCTTGAGCATTTTCTCAGACACTTAGTAGGCATGTCTTTTTGTTTTTGGATTGACACTTAGTAACCGTGTCAAATATTCTAAAACAAGACAAAAGCTGACGGAGAAGTTTGTTACTCCTAAGACAAGAGGAAACCTTATAGAAAACAAACAATTCAGTTTTACCAGCTTCGAAACTTATAATACAAACTTCTGTGAATGGGTGAACTTATTTCATTGCTATCATAAAAGACTGACCCAAACATTGTCTTAAAATTGCTATTGGATGAATCTAACAAGAATTGAACTCTTACCTTCAACGACATCCGAAAGACTTAGGCACCCAGCCTTATGCATGGCTTGGAGAGTTTGAGTTAATGACTCCGTCAGAGTAGGTTTTTTTTCTTTTAATTTTTCCTATAAAAAAAACAAAGAAATCAAGTTGTAAGCATGTTGCCAAGGCGAGTGCCAATCGTCAAAAGAAAATAAAAAGTAATTCATTAACAAGAATTTACCAGTAACATAAGTTCATAACTTTACCAACAAAGAAATCAAGTTATTAAGCATGCAATGAAGGCAAGTGCAAATAGTCATAAGAAAATAAAAGGCAATTCAATAACAAGAATTTACCAGCAACATAAGATCTTAACTATACCCACAGACAAGTTTCTCCATTGGCCGAGATAGTTATCATAGAAACAAAACTTTTTCACTGACAGGCATGATTTCTTTTTCTTGTTCTTTTTCTTTAATAAGAAACAACGGCACTCCTTAAATGTAAGGTAAGGTGGTGATACAGTTTGAGTATTTAAGAAAGACAAACCTTTTATGGGATGAAAAAACAGAAATAATTTTATTGCCCACTGGGAAAAGAGAGAAGCTAAGGAGACACCCCAGAGATGAAAAGACCAGTGAGAAGAGAATAACAATTAAGATGACTTCAATTCAAAGTTTTTCCCCCTTTATGAGAAATAAAGCTTTCAATATGAAACATGAAAGAAGTCTCAATTGTTGAAATAACAAAAAGAAGAGAGGTCTCTCTCTTTTCTCGCATACACATAGCTGATAACATGGTTTGACAAGCCAGCCACAACTATAAAAAAAGTCAGAGTCTTATCCTTCAAAATGTGAAACTAGATTAAAATTTGAACGAGGAAACAAATACAAAGGTAGACATCAGGAAAAAAGAAGAAGAAATAGAAATGAGAGCCGTAAGTAAAACAAGACTTCAGAGAAATCTAAAAAAGTAATGATAATAATTGATGTAAGCTCATAATGACAGCTAAGATTTGTCAGAATAACATTAAAACTATCTAATAGAATGAGAATCTTCACTACTAATTATTATAGATAATCAAGAGAAAAACCAGAAAGACAATATACCAATATAAAATCATTCAGACATTTGCGGCAACAAAAATATCTTGATTGAGATATTTTTTATAATTTACTGAAGGAAAAGTTGAACTAATATTCATACAAGTAAAACTGGCAATAGGAATCGTGAACTCGCAGAAAAGTTGGCTCTGAGACCCCTGGAAATATTGCCAATAGCTTGAATCGCTTCAACAGCAACAGCAATATTCACATCCGTAATCAGCTGCAAAGTTCATTCAAATTTTCGTTGGTAAGTCAAATATTGGAACTCATTTTTCAACATGTGCAAGCAAGTTAGGTAACTATAATGGATTGCAACAAAATTAAAAATACTGATCAAACAGATAAAATTTTGTTAACAAATTTTCTTTTCTGATTCCTAAAAGTTCCTGATATGTAATATAAAAAAGATATACATGATGGACGCATATAAGAATGTGACACCATCACATATTTACTACAGAATAGCACTGCAAAGCAGCAAAACATTTTTTGTTCATTGGATGGGCAGTCGAAAACAAATTGAAAACAGAGATAGTCACATATTTATTTTCAAAATTGAAAGACGAGAAATAAATATATGACCGTCCAAGGAACTGAATTCAAGCCCTGGGAGAGACAATAGGGTCACGGAGAACATATCATACCTTCTTTAAAGTTCTACAAACTTCTGAAAAGTCACCAGGTGCTATTTTTTTCGTTGAAGCAAGTTTGGTCAGTTCAGCAACAGCCTCTTTTCTTTCTGACCATTTTGTAGCTTTCTGAAAATCACCAAGGGAAAACAAATAAATTGTGGGATAGCAAAACTAGTAGATATAAATTATAATTAATTTAAGCAATAGATCAAAATCACCAACCACTCCCTCCCAAAATCCTGACTTCTCCAATGGAGTCAATATGTCTACCGGATCAACAAGGTCATATTCATCTATTTCCTGAGGAACTGACAATTGAAGTGTATTAGAATGGTAGAAGTTTTTGGTGATTAATGAATAATTTGTTCATGATGAGCTCAAAATAAATAGCATTAGACAAAAAAAAAAATTAATCTCAAAAACTGACTAAAGTAGTCATATAAACCTCTACGTAAAATAAAGAAAAAGGAAACTAAAAAACACTTTTAGCCCAATTTCCATAAATTTCTACATACCATCAGCTACAGATTCTTCAGAAGGTCCTGTACCAACAGCCTCAGAAGTATCTTCTTTTTCCGGCTCTTTATCTTGCTCAGACCTAACTAAGTAACATAATTAATCTCAACACAAATATAATAAGGAAAGCTTTAAATTGGATGCTATGGGAAAAACAGATATAAAAAAGGCTAATTAGGGAAATGTACTAAAGCCGAAAAGGTTATAACGGCTATAATTTATAACAACAAACAAAATCCAGAACGAACTACAAAATAGAAATCGTCTTGAAAAGCAATCAATAGAGAAAATATCAATATTAAATAAAAAAATGTTTTTAAGTTACAAATTAAGAAATTTGAATAATTTTAAAAATAATGAACAATCTAAAAAGAAGTATAGTGAAGAACAACAGAGAAAGAGCAAGTCAATTGGAGAAAAACCACTAATATTATGAAAAATTGCCTAGCATTAGCATTTGACTTGCTGAATTTTTTGTGTTGTTATGGTGATCTGGTAATTGCTATCACATACACCTTTGCAGCAAGAATGTTGATATAAGTATCATAAGTTTATTTGAACACCTTTTTTTTTTCATAAGAGACAATTTCATTGAAATTTACAAAAGGAATGAAATATCCATGATGTTTACAAAAGAACTTCCAAATTTGCAATGATGGAGGTATAACCGTAGGAAGTAAAAATATTAGACAGTTTACACCAAGATATAGCTTGGTAAACAACATTGTTGAAAAGTTTTGTATAAGTCTGTGTCTTATCTGCGAATATTCTCTGATTTCTTTCTTTCCACATATTCCAAGAGAAAGTCATGATGAAGTTTTTCCATAGTAGGGCTTTTGCATTCTTAAAAGGATGATACATTAAGGTCATATCCAATAGATACTTTACCTCCCTAGGAAATGTGAGATGTCATCCGAATATATTGAGAATCATTGTCCATAAATTTTGAGCGTATGTGCATTGCATAAATAAGTGGTTTTGTGATTCGTTTTCTTTCTTACTTATATTAATGGCTATTGCATAAATAAGTTGTCTTTCTTGCATAAATAAGGATGATACATTAAGGCCATATCCAATAGATACTTTACTTACGCGCTATTTCCCAAACGAAGAACTTCACCTGTTTAGGCTAATGTCCTTCCCATACTGTCTTTGCTAGCATGTGATTATTGCTTCTACTTTTTCCTCCATGTCCATTATCAAGGATTTTGTAGAAAAGACCCCGTCAGCGCAGGGGAGCCAAGTCAATGAGTCTGCTTCATTTGACAATACCATAGGGGCAAAGTCAAGACTTAATTTGGCCCATTTTGTTGCTTCATTATCCTTTAAATTCCTACCAACCTTTAGGTCCCAGAGTTTGTTGACAACATTTCACGTTTCTTTGGTCGTGACTTTTTTTACTATGTGAGAGCCTATACACAAGTGGATACCTTAGGGCTAGTGTGGTGTTTTCAATCCATGGGTCGGTTCAAAATGATGTGCTTCCTTCATCACCCCCCCCCCCCCCCCCCCCC
>NW_019268559.1:224940-230107 GCF_002738365.1 Cucurbita moschata | reverse complement strand
CCCCCCCCCCCCATGACAAGCTCTTTTGTAAAAAATGGAGGGAGTTGATTTTTGTTTGATGTAGGAGTATATTTGGTCTTTATAAGATTTATCAACAAGGCCTTTTTTGCGTGATGATATCTCCATATCCAATTGCCATGGAGAGCTTTGTTCTTCTTCTTTATCGCGAGAGGACCAAGGCCTCCCTTTTATGTTGAGGTTTATAATATTTCATCCAACAAGGTGTGGGTCATCTTTACACAAATAGTTTATGAATAATCTTTCTATATCTACCGGCCGCTTTTTCTGGCATTTCAAATAGAGACAGATAGTAAGTGGGGAGGTTGGATAATGTAGAGCTTGTATTAAGGTGAGTCTTCTACCTTATGATGACCACGTTGACAGCCTTCTTTCTATTTTTTCAATAATAATCTTCCAAAAGGAAAAAGATTTGTGGTTTCCTTTTAGAGGTAGTCCTAGGTACCTATTCGGCCCTTCTCCCTTTTTACAACTATATATGCTAATGTAGAGCTTGTATAAGGATGAGTCTTCTACCTTTTAAGTAATAACATGATGACCACGTTGACAAACTTCTTTCTATTTTTTCAATAATATAATCTTCCAAAAGGAAAAAGATTTGTGGTTTCCTTTTAGAGGTAGTCCTAGGTACCTATTCGGCCTTTCTCCCTTTTTACAACTATATATGCTAACAAATTCTTCAATAATCTCTGTGCTAATATTGACGCCCATGATCTCTATTTTTTGGAGATTGATATTTTATCCAAAGAATCCTTCAAAGGTTTTTACGTCTAGATCATGTTTTTTATGGGAGAGGCATCTACCAAGTCAAAAAAGAGGATTGTGTCGCACGTGAACTGAAGGTGGTTGATGCTTAAGCCTTCATCACCAATTTAAAAACCTTTTATCTGCCTTCGTATTCTGCTTTTGTCAGTAGGCAACTAAGACAGTCTATTACCATGATGAAACGAAAAGGGAATAGTTGATCTCCTTGTCTCAGACCCCGTGTGGCATAAATCTTCCCTCTCAACCTTCCATTGATGTTGATGGAGAAGTTTGTGGATGAGATGCATCCTTTTATCCATCTTTGCCATTTAGAGTCAAAGTCTTTTACCACAAGAATGTTTTCGAGGAAATTCCAATCAACCTTGTCGAAGGTCTTTTCCATGTCAAGCTTAATGACTACACTTTTTTGTTTCTTTCTTTCCCATTCATCCATGAGTTCATTTGCCCTGAGGGATGCATTAAGAATTTGTCGCCCGTCTACAAAAGTTGTTTGTTGCCCAATTATTATGACGAAGAGAACCTTTTTAAGACGTTCTGATAATACCCTTGCTATGATTTTGTATAGTCTGGTTGTGAGATCCAATTTCTTTGAGATTAGACATATGTATGTTTAGTTCAGGTTGTCATTGATAACTCTATTTCGAAAAAAAATCTTGAAATACTCTCATGATATCCACTCTCATAAAGTTCCAGAATTTTTTAAAAAAATTCTAAGGTAAAACCATTCAATCCTGGAGTTTTGTCGAAGCCTAGATGCTGAATCACCTTCCCCACCTCTTCTTCAGTGAAAACAACCTCGAGGGAGGCAACTTGCTGTTGATCAATAGGACTCCAATCAAGATCATTGGGAAATATGCAGAGAGCATTGTCCTTTGTACATAAGGACGTGTAAAAGGACACAAATTCTTTTTTGTTTACTAGACTTCTTCCTTGTGTGGATAGAATTTCCATGATGGTACTCTTTTGTTTCTTTGTAGCCATGATAAGATGGAAAAATTTGGGGTTTATGTCACCCTCCTCTAGCCATCGTTTTTTACATTTTTGTCTCCAAAATTGCTCTTCCTTTACTACCAACTAAATAAGTTCTACTTTCATGAGCTTTTTGTGTGTGTTGAACTAGTGTGATGGAGTCAGTTTACTCCATCTGTTCAAGGAGAGCAATTTCAGTTAGTAGTTGGTTTCTTTTTGTGGAAATACAACAAAAATACCTCCTTGTTCCATTTCTTTAAGACTTCTTTTAGTCTTTTAAGTTTGTTGATGAAACCGTGCCCCCCCCATCCACGGAGAGGCATATTCTTCCACCAGTATTCTACCCTGGCATATATCACCTACAATACTCTACCACTTGCATATTCTCACTCTCTACATATATCTTTTCCCATTCCTACACTCTTCTATTCATCCCTACTTTTATTTTGCATAAGTTGTCTACTAACGTCACTCCCCACCCACGTTTTCCTTTCATTTTGTTTCTCTGGGGCAAAGCCCACTAAGAGAATGCAAGAAGCATGCATCAGCAACTAACTCAAGAATTGATAAGTCTTCAATTACGGAAGCTTTTTTTTTTTTTTTCTTGGCAGGTAACAATAAATTTCGTCATATGAATAATGGATGCATTTTCAATTTATCCACAATTTAACAATGCTTTAATTGTCAGCATAGCTAAAGTATCTCACTTGTCAGCACATCTATATCAATGTAGTTATAAATAATCTTTAAATTGGTAAAAGAAAATTATCTCAAATCTACCATCAGGATTAGCAAACCCATAAAACCAATTTCCAATGTCCCAGTAATAATAAAATGTCATTTGAACTCCAACCTCAATAAAATATTACTTAAATAAGAATATAGAAGGGAGAGAAGTAGTAAACGACAAGATAGCCATTCCAATGAAAGTAAAATGGCAGAAAATACCGCAAGTGAATAATGGCTGCTTAGAGGGCATGCTCTATTCACTATCAGGCCAATAATATTATCTCAACAAAAAAAAATGGCAATAGCAATATGTAAAGAGACTAAATGTTGTTAACCTTATTTTTCGAGAAGGCCTCGCAGACCCCGTTACATTGACAAGCTCAGCCTCCAACTCTTTTTTCTGAAAATTCAAAATGCAAGATTGTTATATTTAGGAACTGATAAAGGACGTATATTAGCCATCTACATTTGTCATACCATTGTATCCCTCATTTTTTCGAACAATATTGACTTTACAGGGTCTTTCCCAATCCAACGACAAAGCTCAAGTGTCAATCCCTTAGAAGATGCTCGAACATTTTGATCTTGATGGTCAAAGAGTTCTGGAAGCATCTTTAAAATTCGTTTTGGAGGAACAACTTTTGCTCCAAAGTCACTATTTCTCACAAGGAAATTGATAACTGAATTACACAATAAAATAAAATAAAATGATAAAGAACCTACACCATAAAATCCAAGTACAAACCTCAAAGCTTGAAACATGACATCAATTGCAGGGACAACTGCTTTCGCAACTTTGTTCTTTATTGCTTTTTCCATTGCATCCTATATTAGCATAAACCTTCTAGTAAGATATTATATTAGCATATATGACAAACAAATTGAAATTACCGTTCACAAATTGATTTTTCATTTAAAACAAAATTGTTTCTGATCAAAAGAAATTAAGCTGCAGTTTTCAAAAAAAAAAATTAAAAAAATTAAAAAAATTAAAAAAATTAAAAAAAATTAAAAGCCAGATAGTTTATACATTGAGAAACAAACGCCCATCCTTGACTCAAAAATATATCCTAATACAAATGAACCAAAGAAACCATCAACAGACAAGAGAGTTAGCAACATTTAGATGGACTTCATATTCTCGTACTTTAGCAGCATAGTTACCACAGAAACTCCTTTTTTTTTTTTTTTTTTTTTTTTTTGAAAGGCCAAGAAAACTTTTTATTCAAAACAATTTTTAAACTTAATCTTCAATGAAAGTAACGACCTAAGTAAACTCTCTAAGGTTTCTTCAATAGATTTTGTTTCTAGCCACCAATCCAGGAATCAAGACTGTATAACTGGACTTCATCTGCTCATCCACTTCCCACTTCAAGTATTCTCATCTATTGTGGAAAAAGGAAATTTCTCAAGAGGCATCCAAAGATTCACGATCAGAACTTGGCCAACCATTTTTTCTTATTATTATTATTATTTGAATAAATAGTTGATTGTAAGACTTCATTTCTCAAGCACATGACACAAATTTTGGGGGCCGTCAAAATATAAAGGATTGGCTTCTGAACCTATATAACAGACTCCATGGTGTAGGCATCCATTTAGTGAAGCTTCCAAATGATCCCGTCTCTATATTGCCCAACACTCACGAATGCCAGCAGCAAAGTGAGTCTGGCCAACTCATATAATTCCCAAACAAAAATTTTCATCCAAGAAAAAGGTTCCAAGCAAGTTTGTGCCTTCTCCACGGGGTATCCAATTGTAAACCGCGGAAATCAAAATTCTATAATCGGAGAACAATAACTGAACCTACAGGATGCATAAAAAAAATACCAGGAAAACATCGGCGGCTTCTAGTTCTACCCAGAGCATAAACACCGCTTGGGCCTTCTCCACGGTCTTAGGTCTACCAGTTAAGCATTTTGCAACAATTGCGTCACAAATTTCTTTGGCGAACCTATAAACGACAATTTCCAAAAGAAAAGACAACCATAATGTTAACTGATAACTCTAAAGAACCATATACAAATGTGGATGAGTAAAATAAGGCACGGGTTCATATAGAGAAACAAGAGGATTCCCACCTCCCCGCATCTGCGTCAGCAGCTCGCAAGTACGCAATTAACGCATCCAGTGACTTCTCTTGCACTGGTGCATTAGAATCCGCAACGGTCTTCCTAAACAACGGACCTAGAGAAATCAGAAACCAAATGCATGAGCAAAGATCTACATCAATCACTGCACTGGATCGTGGACACTGAGCTGCAAAGCCATGATACCAGATCTAATAAGTGGAAATGGACCAAAGTGAACTCACCAAATTCGCGGAGACGAGAATCCTTGGGATCCGTAATGGAGTCACAGACGGCTGCTAGATCAATGTTGGCCTCGTTCCTGACCTTCCAATTCTTGTGTGAAAGCCGATCCTCCCACGGTAGTTTCTTCGCCTCCTTAAGCAGTTTCTCTTCCTCGGACATTTTTACTAACTATTGATCCTATGTAGGGAAAAGAAATGCAGAATTGTCCGTAATCTCTATATTCCTCTCCGGCAAGTGCCTGCAACAGGTAGAACACGACTCTCAAAGAAGAAATGCTGCGAAGCGATGCCCTAAATCAGAGCAAACAGAGGGGGGGGGGGGGGGGGGGGGGGGGGGGGGGGGGGGGGGGGGGGGGGGGGGGGGGGGGGGGG
>NW_019268559.1:214599-224319 GCF_002738365.1 Cucurbita moschata | reverse complement strand
GGGGGGGGGGGGGGGGGAGAGAGGGAGCGGGAGAGAGAGGAGGGCGGGGAAAGGGGGGAGAGTGGGAGAAAGAGATTTTGCTCTTCCCCTTTTTCGGTTCTCAATTGTGTGTAAAACAGAAGGGTATTTTGGGGTGTACGCATTGCGGGAGAGGCATTTCTACCTGTTGGGCTGCACTCGTGTCAGTATTGACCAATCAAAGGTGACAGCGTGGCAGTGGGAGGCGCGTGGGGTGAGCAGCATTCTGGAGGGAGCGTGAGGTAATAATATATTGAATTTACAATGGTTGAGCGGTTCAAATTGTGGGGCCCCAAACAAAGCTTTAAAGAAGACTATAGTGAGACTCCAGGGGGGAGCGGCCACTGATTCCTTTTGTATTAATTGAGAATATTTAAATCTCCCAAGTTTGTAAACAAATATTTGTTTCTGTGCGTCTACTTTATTCTTGTGAATAAAATGCATTCAAATTTTAATAAGATATCTAGGCTTGTACAAATCATTCTTTTCTTTTAAAAATAAGTAATTTATAAACTTCATATTTAAGGGCATTTACAGTTGTGAGAAATGTTGTCCGTACAATGACAGTATTATAAAAAATCAAAATAAAAGATTGATGATTGGGATAAAATTGAATCTGAGTCACTGGGTTGGTAGAGTGAGAATACAAGAATGTAATGAACACCAGAAGTTAAAACTCTCACATATCCAACCAACTTCTTAATCTCACTCTCAATTCTCATTTCTTGGTTCATAGTGTATGGATCTTCCCCAACCTTGAGAGTATGAATCCATGTTTGGAATGGCGAACTGCGCACTGTCAAATACAGAAGACTCCGAGCCATTTTGTAGGGTTGTGATTGGAATGGTGTAGGTCTGGTTGGGCAGAGAAAGATGGATGGGAAAAGATGGGATTTAGGAGAGAAGATTGATGGGTTCGTGCGTGCAGGAATGGTGGAGGCAACTCTCACACCTCTTAAAGCTTTCATCATAGAGAAGGAAGACTGGCGAAGAGAGAGAGAAAGAAACAAGATTTAGCGGTTGATTCAACTCAATTCTATTTCCATTTAATATAATAATTATAAGTTTTAAAATTTTCAGCAATTTTGATTACAAATATTCTTAGTCCTAAATTTATAGAAGGAAAATAATTGGTAAACTACGGTAGCTGGAAAATTTAGGAAAGGCCTCCAGTTTTCTGAACTACAAAACAAAAATCCACTTTTCCAAGAATGCCCAATGGGGTTGCTTATTTTTCAAACACATCGTTGTGCGGTGAAATTCGAGAACAAAATACATCTCCTTCCGCTTTTTAGTTACAGTTCCTTTTCTGCTAATCTCAAAGAAAATACAGTTTCATATGAATCTTGCGTTCTCTTATATTGCTTTATTCACTGACTTGAGCTTCAAAACATCTTATATAGCCAACAGCAGGGAGGAGGAGGGGGAGGAGGAGGAGAAAGGAAGATAAAGTTATCTCCCAAGGGCGAAACTGCAAGTCTTTCTCTAAACTCAAATTCTAGTAGCAATTTTGGCACTAAGCGGGGAAAAGAACAACGAACAAAAAGGACCAACAAGAACACACCCTTTCTCTTTTTAATCGCCTACAGATAATTGACAACATAAATAGGACAAAGAAAACTCTCTTCTGTCTGGCCTATGTAATTTCTCTATTTGTTAGACACCCTAAAAACCTGTTCTCAACATTTGCCTGGTGACTTACAAATTCCACAGATTCTTCTGAAACCTACAGCCACATACCGCTTATTATAGAGCTTCATGAAACCGTCATCGTGGCTTGGACTAAAATGGCATTCGACCAGCAAGCCTGCTTTCCAAGATTCGTTTGTCTATGGCTGCATCAATTGAACTCATCTGAAACAAGAATACGACACCTATGATTAGAGAGAAATTATAGAAATGATGCCATCGCCAAATCATATGGTCGAGTCTTATGCAAGAGGTGCCAAACTTTGCAAAAGAGGCTGACCTGGTCAAAGTCGTATTCACTGATCGATCATAAAATAAATTGTAATGATGCTACGAATGAGCAAAAATCTGTAGGGTAATACCTTGTTCCACCCAAATCCCCACTTTGGCATCAAGCATAGGGAGAGTGAATCACATATAATAGATTCAAAAGCCAAAAAGAAGAATTGAATACACTACGTTCTTAACCATATTGATGCAATAAGTAGTAGAACCTTCTTACAGCAAGATTTGGAAAGTTTTTACATACACACTGTAAGTGGGATAACATAAATACCTACTTGAGCCTTTTGATGCCCACAAGATTGGTGGTATGGCGTGCAAACTGGAAAATGTCAGTTAAAAGAAACACAGCATTTACATTTGATGATGAAGTTCGAGGTAAAAAGTGAGTTCAGGCTCAAGGTTCTAAAGAAAAATACATTATCTACATTGCAATGAAACAAAAACCAGATTTTTATACATCCCAACAATCGAAAGGTACACAGCATACTACAAAGAACTCAAAAACAAAAACATGTCTAGCCCACCCCTACATGGTTAGACTTGAAAACGAACTCCAAGTATTTAAGTTGTAGTATAACTTACCTGGCTAGTTTCATCATGCACCTGATACTTAGTTAAGGACATTCTTCTTTCCTCCTGCACAATTTCACCATAAGAAAATGAAAACAGGTTGGAAATATCAAGATAATTCACGGAAAACCTGAATACAAGAAAACTTACCATAGACATCGCCTCATCATCCCAAACCAAATATACTTCATTTGTTGATGGCTGAATAGGAGCTTTATTCGCAATTACAGGAGGAGGTCCAATGGACGGACCGCCTGTATTTGGTCCCGAGGCATAAGAGTGTGAATTGCTCAATACTCCACCTATAGCATTAAATCCAGTTAAGTCACCCTGTTAAGTAATTAAACAAAATCAAAGTCT
Source organism: Cucurbita moschata (assembly GCF_002738365.1). Lineage (NCBI taxonomy): Eukaryota > Viridiplantae > Streptophyta > Magnoliopsida > Cucurbitales > Cucurbitaceae > Cucurbita > Cucurbita moschata. Next base: position 221,397 of record NW_019268559.1, on the reverse strand, counting down.
CTACTACAAGCTCAAAGATATATGTTCTAACCAATGGAGTTGGGAAGGCGTGCAGCAATATCAAAATTCTATCAATTCCGTAGGTAATAAGTCTTTTGAAACATGCAAAGATTTAAATCTCTAATCTCAAAATAAACAGGAAAAAAGGAACGGCAATTTCCAGACAGGCCGGATGGGCATTGGTCACTTGCATCCTTTTTGTTTCAGGTAATGGGGATGCATGCAGGAAGGCATACACAACTTAAAGCCTCAGTCAGATAATGGCTCCACTGCCTTTCTAATTTCGCAAGAGTTTGTATTTGAAACTACATTAGGAGAAACAAATAGATTGTGATCACATTTGTTTATAATAGAAACTAAATTTACTAGTGGATAACCCTTCACAAAGTATAGAGGTAAACATACTCGGAATATAGAACATTTAAGATTATTTGTTCATGTAAAGGTCAAACTTGAATTATCAACTAACATGAATACATATTGCCAATAGACATTAAAAAAAACTCTCTAGAAGTAGTACAATATTTGACTTTACTCAAGACATTGGGAGAAAATCAAACTGAATAAAGTCTTGAGAAGGCATACAGAAGGGACTGCATAAAGTCATTAGATGAACCTGGAATGATTGGAACTTGATTGCAAATAGTGGAAAAGGAGTTAGTACCCAAATGTATACTCAAGCCCTTGATTTCTGCTGCAGATGTCAAAGGAATGCTTGTTGGAAGTGAAGATGAAGGAAAAGGAGAGCTTTGGGAAGATCCGTGGCTATTACTAACAACAGGGAACAACGGTTGAGATACCGAAACTGAAGGTGTAGTTGAAGGCAATCCAGGAGGCGTTATTTGTGGAGGCTGGAGCATAGGAGTTGAAGATACTAGGAGTGGGGGCCTAGCAGTCTGCACAGGAAATAGTGGCTGCTGAGCATAGCCCAATGGGGCAGGAGGGGGAACTGAAACGGCTGAATTTGGGGGAAACCAAGGTTGGGGACGAGGTGGAACTTGCCAGGCAGTAGGCTGCACTTGTCCAGTTGAAGCATAACTGCAGTTACATGATAATTGGAGGAAATTAGCAATGTTTCATAATTTTACATTTTATTGAAGGTAACACAAAAAATGTGTAAACATCAAGTTAAGCACGTAATAGTGAACAGAAGACAAAAAGATAGGAAGATACTTACATAGGTCGCATTGCAGCTAAACCTGGTTGAGGAGGGTACATAATACCTAGCGATCCATGCACCATACCACCAACCATCTGAGTTGGTGGCATCTCCACTTTGGCCACCTTCGATGCAGACTCTTCATCTTCAAGAAAGAAAAAATTCCATAATACTATAATTATACCACTATTTCCGATGCCATGCTTAAAAAACATTATTTTAACAAGGAACGAACAAAATGCCATTCATCATTAAGCAGTACAAAAGATTGGGGAGAGTGGAAAAGAAATCATGCCCTCCAATATACAAGAGTAGGAAAGTTTGGAGAACATAAAAAAAAAAAAAAATAAGCACTCAATGCATCCCCCTCATAGAATTTTTTAAAAAAGACTCAAATTAAGTTGATTATTCAGGAACCATCAGAAATTGAGCATGGCAAGTATATTGGATCACCAAGAATATTACAATTAAGCATGATAAAGACCAAGTTATATGGCAGGTAGGCTTCTTTTCTGTCCTTTGGGATACTTAACCTTACAGAAATAACTAAATTTTAGGGATTGGAGAGAGCTTGGGAGGAGATTTTGTCGTTAGCTAGGCTTAATGCCTCCATCTGAGTGTCTGTCTACAAAAACGTTCGTAATTACCCATTAGGTCTTTTTCTTATGGATTGGAGCCCCTTTTATCACGACTAATTGGTTGACTCCTTTGGTCTGGATTGTTTTCTTTTTCTGTCAGGTTGGCCTTTTGTTTCGAATTCTTACCTTTCTTGTCAATGAAAGCTTAGTTTATCATTTTTGTAACAACAAGAAAAGGTTAATGCAACTGTACCAATATACATTAGGAAGAAGGAAGGCCCATCCATATTTTGAAACTATAATTTGTTGCACATGGATATGACGCTTACTTTAAAGTGGGGTGTGGTGCAAGAGAATACTTTCATTTTTTCATAAGAAACCAAGCTTGCATTTTTTAACTTTGTTTGCAACTTCCTTGGCTTGGGGTTCGGCTTTCCTCACCTTTTGCAATTACATACACACTATATATAACCACAATCGGGTATTAAATATGAATATTATGTAATACAGACAATATATGTATAACCTTACAACCATACAATCCTTTGTTAACGTTCATGATTCACTCAATCAAATACAATGAAAACTTTCCTTTTCGCCCTTCACCCTCCCTTATTCACACTAACTGGAACATGCTCCTCTTGAACCCATCATTAGAAAGGGTTGCCATCTGAACAAGTCCAGAGATCTTCCATTTCTAACAATCTTCTAATGTCATCTTCCATTTCAAAAGAACTTCTAATTCAAAGGGCATACTATAACATCCTCAAGCATATATTTTATCCCAAAAATGGCTTCCAATAAGAATTCCTCTTCAAATCGCTAGCTAAACTAACAAGAAAGGTTATGTTTCCTATCCTACAAAAGCTAGTCCCCATGCAAACTTTGACTTAATCAATAGTCACCATAGACGATCAGGTACTTTGCTTGATTAGTTTCCTTGGATAGAGTTGATTGTCTTAATCATCCCAAATACTAATTATACTCCTTAGGACCTTGGACTGCACATATCATGTAGTTTGAGGAATGTTGCCTTGTGCAGAAATTAATATGATTATGATTATGCTAATCTCCAGGTGCCCCAACTCAGATGCAGGTCCCTTCCACTAACCTCTTTGAAAGAGTTTTAGATACATCTCCACAAATGTACTTAAGGTCATAGGTCTGTTCTGGTTCAACTTTTAACTGCAACTTCCAGGAAGACGTTCATTCGCAATTACTAGTTACTTTGACGGGCTTTCTTCTTTTGAATATTCCATCTTACCAATGAAATATCTATTGCTTTAAAAAAAAAAAATTGATTATAATACACACAGACTGATCCAACCAAAAAAAGAATCTAAAAGATACTATATTTGTCGAGAAACATCAAAGAAAAAGAGCACACAGAGAGACAACTCAAATAGATATTGTGGATAAGGGTGGAGGTGGGGGTGGGACAAATTGACTATGACCAAACTTACTGGACAAATATCCCCCATTAGACAAGAATAACAGGGGGGGATTTACCAAACTCAAACCACGGTTTGGAAAATAAAAAGAAAAATACTTTCTTGTTCAAGAGTCATCCTTGCCTGAGCACAAACATAACAAACCCGTAAACTCATTATCTTCCTATACATCTATTTACACACGTGTGTATCATGAAAAAGCCCGAGAGGAAGAGGAAGTGAAGTAATAGACTAATAATAGGTGTAAGCAAAGATAAAGACAATGCGTGCATGAGTTATACAGAATCCTCACCCTCCTCTCCATAGTGTGCTGCCAAGACATCAGGTGGAATTCCTTGCATTCCATATATTTCAATATCTGTTGATTCTCTGCCAGCCTTTGCATTAGGAACTCTATCACCAGGTTAACACCAACAATAGAAACATTAGAATGACCAACACAAAAAGTACAAGTTCAGAAAGTAATTGATCGACATGTGATTGATCTTAGACAAACAAAAATCTCCATTGAGAGGCAAGTTTATCTAGTATACCCCAGTATGTTTTCACGTTCAAAACTTACAATCCAGAATATGAGAATCTATGAAAGAAAAAAAAAATGAATGCTAACAAATTAATTACTACGACGGTGTGCAGTCTGTAATACAGACCAGTGAAACAATTTCCTGGAATTATAAACCACGACTGATTGTAAAATAGGTGTTTTAAGCAGAGCAGTATACATCCTCGAATCTCCGCAGAGAAAGATGACGATAAAAATACACACAACAAAATAAAAGGTAAAAATAAAGATTTATCGTTGCGGAAAAAAACGGAAGAGAGGGAAATAGTTCGCATACTTGGTGACTGACTCTTTGTGGACCTGAAGAACGTGGATGACCATACCACCAGCAGTAGAAAGCTTCTTATGGCAGACATGGCACTTAAAGTGCTTGGCCTTCTGATGCTGCACCAATATCTTCTCGTCGTCGAATTCCCTGTCGCAATAGTAGCACCATACCTTGGACGAAACCCTCTTCTTCTTCTTCCCCATAACCAGAACACACACCGCTGCGCTTCCTTGTTGGAAAGATTAGTTCTTCGGCAAGCACTGGATTGTGGAAAAACGAAAAGGGAAATCAAACGAACAGAGATCGCGAAGATTTAGGGTTTTGCTTGTGGCCTTCCCCTATCCGGAAAGGGAGTTTTCTTTTGTCTCCCAACTCGCCCCCTCACGCCGCGCCGATCTCTGATTTTACTCGCTCGCGGCAGTTGTTGATTTTGCGCTTCTTTTTTTCCCTCTCAATCTTTAGTTGTTTATCTGGGTAATTTCAATAGTCATAGCGTTGGGGATAATTTTTTAACAAAAATAATTTAAGTAGTGAAGATAAAATCGCAGATTTGGAAGTTATAAAGATTTTGCAAATTATCCAACCAAAAATAAGGAACCACTGGAACTAAAATTTGGATTACCTCCTTGATCCAACATCTCAGGACAAAAACATTGTTTGAGATTCGAATCACTTCACAAACAGCATCGATTATGTCTATCTTCACAAACAGCATCGATTATGTCTATCTTGAATGATTCTTGTTGATCAAATATCTCAACGCAAGAATATTTGTTTCAGATTCGAATTACTCCACAAACAAGATTAATCATGTCGAGCTTGAATGATTCTACGTGCGACCTAAACTACATAAAATTGCAAAGAAACTTAATCACTGCAAATAAACTTAGTAATTGGATAAATAAGAGCACAAATGCTCATTTTACTACATTTTCCAAGTTTACTTACAAATACAACGTACATGGCTTTATATAGCCTAAAAAAATGAGAGCGTAACATTCATAGTTTATGACCATAATTAGCCTTAAAATACAGTAACTCTAAATTGTAACCCACCCAAAATTTATAACAATCAGACTCCATTCTTCCTCAACTCATGAATTGAAAATCTTTTGATAATTTAACAACATTTTCTTCACATCTTCATTGAAATATATTGTATGATTTGATGTCTCTTTATTTCATATCACATATGTTTGTGTGTTTATAATGGATTAATGTTTGTGGTCTATCTATTAATGGATTGTTTCTAGTAAATAATAAAATAATATCAGTACAATTTATTAAAATAACAATAAGTCTTTGATTAAAATTGAACAAAATGTTATAAGATATCAACGGATACTCATGTACCATGTGGTGGTCGCCTTTTTTGACAGCTCCACAACGAACTCAAGGTACATCCATCAAAATGTAGTTGACGATGAATTACATAATTGAATTAATATTGTGTTACAACAAGCATAAAATAGGACGTCTACACGATTCTCTTTTTAATGACTATAACTTTATACAATGCTCGTTTGAACTACCGATAGATGTACACGTTAGATTAGAATACGATCGTCAATTATAGAAGGTTCTTGGTCTACACGTAGCTTTTAAATATTTTCAAGCAAACGTCGATGGTATCTACCGCGAGCATGTATCCTATAATTCTCAGCAAAATGTGGTGTGTGTGTGTTTCGATAATGGCCGAGTGTGCAAAGAAAAGTGAAACAACACGAGAGAAAAGAGGTTGCACCTACTAAAGGAGTGAAAGTGTTAGTGCAAACTGTGAGAATATAAGGTTGTAGAATCACGTGGTACACGAATTATATTTTATTCGTCAAATCATTTCTTACAAAATAACATGTAAATACTCCACATCAAACTTTCATAATAAATTATTTATAAAGTCGAGGAATCATTTATAATTTAAGTTATTGTTCATATTAATTAAAATCCAGCCCAACATAGCACGAAACAATGGGTTTTTGTATTCCATGCCTTTCTAATTTTAGTTTTAATTTTCTAAATTTCAAATATAAATTGAGAATGGGATACTGAAGGTGAGTTTCTGTATTTTTACATATATATATATATATATATATATATATATATAAAGCCTTTTTAATTTAAAACGTGAATTATGGATAGATTATTGAGTAACTATATTTAAAAAATTAATAATATTATTACTATTTTACCATATATATTTTTAAAATTTTTTTGACTCTACTATTAAAAATGATTTGATGGTTAAAAAAAAAAAGAAAAAACCCTAAATTATGTTTTGAAAGACTATTTGTATTTTTTTTTTCATTTTAATTTAAATACTTACCTGACTTTAAAATTGGATATATAACTATTTATTTTTGTTAATATGGGGTGAGTTTCATATTTAAATATTTAAATCATTAGTAATTTAAAAAATATATATATTTATTTATTATTATTATTATAGTTTAAAAATTGGATTAGTATTAACAACAAAATAAAAACATCCATTCGTGAAACTAATACTAAGCTTAATTAAAAAAAAAAAAAAATCTAAGACCCTATTCAATAACTCTTTTAATTTATTTTATTTTTTTTTAGAATTAAGCTCATGATTCACTCACCTATTAAATTTAGTTGGTTTGTTTGTTATTTATTTTTTACAAACATTTTAACACCTAAGTTTAAATTTTTTTAAAATAATTTATATTTTTTGAATTGGACTAAAAACTAAAAAAAAAAAAAAAAAAAAAAAAAAAAAAAAAAAAAAAAAAAAAAAAAAAAAAAAAAAAAAAAAAAAA
>NW_019268559.1:205976-213568 GCF_002738365.1 Cucurbita moschata | reverse complement strand
AAAAAAAAAAAAAAAAAAAAAAAAAAAAAAAAAAAAAAAAAAAAAAAAAAAAAAAAAGAAAAGACTAATTGCTTAAAATTAAAATATTAAAATAAAACAACGTATTAAATTTATATATATATTTTTTAAATTTCCTCATTTTAATGGTAATAAAGAAAAAATAAAAATATTTTTCTTTAAATCAAAATAAAACAACACATAAAATTGGCAAGTCGTGATATTAGATTTAGTCCACATTGATTATAATTAGGCACATTTATCAACCCACGATCATCTCTTTGTATATCTATACGAAAAATAATAAGTAGTGTATGGATTCTTCCAAAATAAAATAATAATAATAATAAGAATAAATATATAATATAGATGCGATGATAGGTTTAGGCCACATTAATTATAATTAGCCATGTTTAGCAACCTAGCAATCATGTGTTGTAATTAGTATATTAATTAGCCACATTTAGCAACCTAGCAATCATGTGTTGTAATTAGTATATTTATACGGAAAGATAATAATGTGTTGTAATTAGTATATTAATTAGCCACATTTAGCAACCTAGCAATCATGTGTTGTAATTAGTATATTTATACGGAAAGATAATAAGTAGTGTATGGATTGTTGGAAAATAAAACCATAAATATATAAACGTGTAGATTCCAAAAATAAATTTGACCATTAAATAGGTAGAATCAGATGTCAGAAGTAAATATAAAAGCAATTCCTTTTCATTTTACCCATAATAATAAAATAAAATAAAATAAAATAAAATAAAAAAAGATTAGGAAATGAAACATAAAGTCCACCACCCTAAAGAAAAGAGTACATTACATAGACAATAGGCAATAGCCAAACGCCTTATTTTTGTTGCTGAATTTATTGAGAAATTAAAGGTTGAGAATTGATTAAAAAGAAATTAATTGATTAAAAAGAAATTAATTGATTAAAAAGGTGGGTGTTTGTACCTACCTTGACTTTAGGGTTTGCTTCAACAACCTTACCTTAACTTTGTTTCTAAACATACCTTACCCTCTCTCGGTTTCGTTAACCCACCAAACCAAACCAACCCAACCCAGCCCAGCCCAAACACTTTTCCACCTCCCAACCCAACTATCACATGTCCCGCTTTTTCACTTCTTCCACATTTACTCATTATATTTTTAGAGACGGCAATTCATATTCTCTCAACTTTTAGCTACCATTTAACTGGTGCAGCTACATCTCTTCTTCTTTATGTATCCAAAACTGATTTATAATTAATCACACGACTAAATAAACACATTTATAGAAGCTCAATCACATTTCATATTAAAATGCATACAAGGTTCAAAAAATAAAGCTAAAAGGTTGATAATAGAAGACACATTTAATTATTAGGAGGCATGGTATTTGTTTGTGATTCATATTCTTTTATCACATTCCCACAAACAATGTGTACTGTGTTTAAAATCTTGGTTTCTGGTATTTTTTTTCCCACGGCCCCCACCTTTAACTTGAACTACTCCTCTTTCTCTTTCTCTCTCTCTATAAAACCCTGCGCTCCGATACATTTCTCAAGGCAGCATCAACAATGGCGAAACAATCAGCTTTCTCGTTCATTTTATGTCTCCCGGCCATTCTCCTCTTGCCCCTTCTTTCTGCGGCGCCCAATACTCCCTCCCTTTCTTCTCCGGCGCCGGCCACCCACGTTTCCGCCCGCATTCGCCATTACAATCACCATTTGAGCAAATTACACAAACTCAAATCCTCGCTGTCGGTTCAACGCGATTCCGTTCCCACTGACGCTCGTGTGTATCACGTGACCTCCTACGGAGCCGATCCCACGGGTAAAAACGACAGCACAGAATCGATTCTCCGGGTGTTTTCCGACGCGTACGGGTCTGCGAGTGACTTGTCTTTGATCGACGGCGTCAGAAATCTGGGTGGGGTTCAGATTAATCTGGATGGTGGACATTACTTGATAAGCCGTCCGTTGCGGTTACCGGGTGCCGGTGTAGGAAATATTGTGGTACGCTTTCCCGCACTTGATTGCAGAATTCTCACTAATTTAGAGTTGAAACTAAAATGAATTAATTGAAAATTAAAAAAAGTGTGGAACTAAAATTGATGTTTGGAGTAGAAATGGGAAGATGGTGGGTGAAGATTAATGATAGAGAGCCATAAATGTGAATTCACATGCTTCCTTCCCGAATACTCGACACTTAATTTTGCCAAAGAAAAAACAGGAGTCTATTAAGCTCTTTTTTTAATTGACTTTTAAATTGAAAAAATTAAAAAAAAAAAAATTCAAAGGGTAGCTTTTGGGAAATGGAAAGCATTGCTTGTCCGGACCAAACGCCTTTCGCTTGCTTTCTTCGTGCACCAATAAATTCAACTCCTAACTCTTTTTTAACTTTTCTTCGGATTGGTATATCTACTCCTAACTTTATACCTCTTTAATTAATTTATGAATTAATTTATGAATTAATTTATGAAGCAATGCAGTTTAACGAATTTGATTATGAATTTGATTATGAATCTGATTATGAATTTGATTATGAATCTGATTATGAATTTGATTATCAATTTGATTATGAATTAGATGCAAGGAGGAAGTTTGCACGCTTCAGACGATTTTCCCTCTGATGGTTACCTCATCGAATTGTCGCCTTCGCCATCAGCGGCAGCCAAAATAATGGAGAACAACAAAGTGATGGACTCCGCAGAAGATGCGTCGCTTACTTCTTCTACGTCTTACAATTACGAGTACATCACTTTCAGAGACCTTCTATTGGATTGCAATTACAGAGGGGGCGGCATTTCGATCGTCAATTCCTTGAGAATAACTATAGATAATTGCTACATCACACATTTCGCCACCACCGGAATTTCAGTGCGAAGCGGCCACGAAACCTACATTCGAAGCTCCTTCCTCGGCCAGCATATCACCGCGGGTGGCGATCCCGGTGAACGAAACTTCTCTGGGACTGGAATCAGCCTCGTTGGCAATGACAACGCCGTCATTGACGTCGTCATTTTCTCCGCTGCAACAGGAATCTTCATCTCCGGCCAAGCAAACCTTATCTCGGGCGTGCATTGCTACAACAAGGCTACCGGATTCGGCGGTACTGGAATATACTTGCAGTTACCGGGGCTAACACAGACCAGAATCGTGGATTCCTACATGGACTACACCGGAATCGTGGCGGAAGATCCAGTTCAACTCCATATTTCGAACACCTTATTCCTCGGCGACGCTGCGATCACGCTGAAATCGATCAACGGAGTCGTTAATGGATTGAACATCGTGGATAACATGTTCAGCGGATCGAACGCAGGAGTGGCGATCGTACAACTGGACGAATCGAAATCTGCATTCAAGCAAATAGATCAGGTGGTGATCGCGAGGAACAACGTGAAAGGAATGCAAGTGAAATCAACTGTCGGAAGCGCGGAATGGCAGGGAAACGGAACTTCATGGACTGTGGATTTCAATCCCGTTCTGGTGTTTCCGAATTTGATTAGGAACGTACAGTATTCGTTTCGAAGCACCGACAACGGATTCCCAAAGCACATGGTGAGAAATGTGTCGGATAATCGGGTGGTGATCGAGACGGACGTCGCAGTGTCGGGAAGCGTGTATGCGAGGGTTGATCAAGGGCAGAGTTAGACACATGGAAGAGAGGAAGGTAAAAAATTTATGGTTAATAATAAGTGATTACAAAGTAGGCGAAGGAAAATGTAAATTGGTAAGAGCGTAGCTTGAAATTGATACGCAAAAAGCGTTTGAAATGTTCGTCATTTGTTTTTTGTTCGTCAAGCAAACGCAACCTTTACCACCAACCATCTGATCACCAACTAAGATTGAATGTTCTTAGTGTTCCAACACAAAAGTCAATAACAACAAATCAAATAAATTCAGAGAAAGATCTTACAACACTCTGAGTAGTTGGATTTAGACCACTTTACTTAGAAACACGACAATCAAAAGCACAAGCATCAAATTATGATACAATTGGTAACCTAATCTCAACACAAAAATTGGGCTTCTTTGTTTTCTTCGTAAAAGTCATTCTATTCTACAGTGATTTCAAGAATTGTTGTGAGTCTTGGTCTTTTGTATCTCCTAAGAAGTAAAGACGAGCAAACAACACTGACCGACGACAAAGCCATGCACGCACCAGCCGCCCATGGAGGCAACTTAAGCCCCAAAGATGGAAAGAATAGTCCGGCAGCAACAGGAATTGCTATCACATTGTACGCCATTGCAAACATGTAATTCAATCGGATCCGATTGAATGTCTTCCTCGAGAGATCGATGGCTGTAATTACGTCTTCTAAATTATTTCTCATCAACACGAAGTCGGCTGCCTCAATGGCAATATCAGTCCCCGCACCAATTGCGATTCCGATATCCGAAGTAGCTAGAGCAGGCGAGTCGTTGATGCCATCGCCTACCATCGCAACTATGCTCCCATCCTTTTGGAAGTTTTGGATGACTTCCGCTTTTCCTGCTGGCATTACTTCTGCCCTCACATCTTGTATGCCAAGCTGCACAACATTTTGTCTCATTTAGTTACATTTTGTGTCAATAAGAGAGCATCAACAAATAATTTTGATCCTAACAGACCTCTTTGGCCACAGCCTGAGCCGTTCTCCAATTGTCCCCTGTAACCATGACTGGAGCAACTCCCATTTTCACAAGACCCTCAACAACAACTGCAGCTTCTCTCTTCAGTGGATCTGCTATTCCCAAAACTCCAATTAACTTATCATCATATGCAACAAGAACACCAGTCCTTGCATTCTCTTCGAGCTCTATAATGAAATTATCCACATGAGGCGCTATGGAAACTCCACTTTCATTCATCAACTTCCTGTTCCCAACCTGTTCAGGACACCAACATTTTTAGAACAACAACCGCAAAACATAACCATATATATACTTTAATTAGTACACTGAACTCTTACCAGAATCCTTTTCCCCTCTGCAAAGCACTGGATTCCTTTGCCTGGCAATGCAGAGAACTCCGTGACATCGAAAAGCCATCCAGAAGCTTCTTTACTTTGGTTTCCCACATTTTGGGTCGTAGAAGGCTCATCGAAGAAATGGAAATGACGTGCATAGTCGACTATAGCTTTTCCCAATGGGTGTTCGCTGCTAGCCTAGCCAGAAGAAAAGGCAATAGTGATTAATGATTGACTTGGTTAACAATAGCATATCCAACGATGAATTAAAGTCATAAAAATTGGAAGTCACCTCTGCAGAAGCAACCAGCTTAAGAAAATCTCCTCGAGAAATTTCAGTGAATACTTTGGCAGTGGTAACCGACGCTTTCCCTTGGGTTAGTGTGCCTGTTTTATCAAATATCACGTACTTAACCTTCTGGGCCCTCTCCAAAGCATCACCTCCTTTGATCAAGATACCATTGCTGGCACCAACCCCTGTTGCAACCATGACAGCAGTCGGTGTTGCCAAGCCTAGCGCACAAGGGCATGCAATCACCACCACTGCTATGGCAAACATGAGCGAAAACACGAAGTAATTCCCATTTTCTGGGAGCCATTCAGCTGGATAAGCCCCAAGAATTCCTCCAACGTACCTATACATACCAACAGGGGCTTCAGATCCTTAACCACTCAATAAACTCGTTGACTCAGCTAATAATTTGAAATTAAACTTACCAACCAAACAATGTGCACAATGCCATTGCAACAACTGTTGGAACGAATATGCTTGCTACCTGCAGGCCAAACAGAAGCCTATGAATACCAGAATTGACAGATTTTAAAGTACCCATCATGATACTTACAAAATCAGCAAATTTCTGAATTGGGGCTTTAGACATCTGTGCTGACTCAACCAAACTAATAATCTGGTTCAAAACAGCATCAGATCCTACTTTGGTTGCTTGAATGTGAAGGGCTCCATGAAGATTAATTGTACCCCCAATAACAGGCGAGTTAAGCTCCTTCAGAACAGGTATAGATTCTCCAGTAACCATACTCTCATTAACATAACTCGAACCCCAAACAACAACGCCATCTGCTGGAACCTTTGCACCAGGAACAACTTTCAACACGTCGCCTGGTTGAATTAGCAGAGCATTTATTTCCCTCTCTTCTATCAGATTCCCACCTAGAAACACAAAATTAGAATCAGTCAACTATTAGAAGATTGTCCATTAGCGACATCTCGGCTAACAACTTTTTCTTTAAGCTAAAGAATCTCTCCAAGTACCTTTATCTTGGATAAGCAATAGAGCAGTGGCAGGAGCAAGTTCTACCAACTTCTTGATGGCATCTGATGTTTTCCCCTTGGCAAGACACTCCAAATACTTTCCCAGTAATACAAAGGTTATCAACATAGCACTTGTTTCAAAATAAGTAGGAGACCAAAATCCCGTGACTGCACCATATAGAAGTGCACAAACAGAATAAGTGTAAGAGGCCGTGGTACCCAAAGCAACCAACACATCCATGTTTGTCGAACCATTTCGAAGAGCTCTAGCAGCTGCAACATAGAAGCGCTTTCCAATGATAAATTGCACAACAGTCACCAATGCCCACTTCAACCAATCATCCATGATGAACGGCCCACAGCGCCGGAGTAACAATGAGTAGATTAAAGGAATATGAGGACATACTACTCGTAGGAGAAAGATCAGTACCTGGAAGAAACATCATATTTGGAATCTCAAAATCAAACGAATTCTTCCTTTGTAACAATAACAAACTCAAACATGTGGATAAGAAACATATTCAACTTAAGTTAGCTGAGGGAGAAGCAAATTGACATACACTGAGAGACAGACTGGAGACAAAAAGGCGAAACATGTTTGTAGCTTCTTCAGCATCTTTAGAAGTTAACCTACTGTAAGGGCTGGTAACATGCAGCTTAAATTTTTTGTTGCTTCTTCCCTCAATCTCATCCACCAAGGATCTGGGACCCACAAGTTGTGGGTCAAAAACAACCTCCAGTTTTCCTGATGTCCTGTTGAAGAGGAACCGCCTCACCCCTTTCAAGTTGCTGAGTATGACTTCCAAAAACTGTACATCAACCTCGCCAGCAATGCCGGAAACCGCTACAAAAATTTGGTCTTGCTCACTGCTCTGTACAAGTGAAGCTTCAAATCCAGCATCCTCAATACCATTAATTATGTCGTCTTTAGTGGTTATTGTTGGATCATATTCAACCTCTCCCAATGATGTGGCTAAAGCAACTACCGCTCTCCTAACGCCAGGAAGATCTTTTAAAATGCTTTCTACCGAATTCACACATGCTGCACATGTCATACCTCCTATGCTGAATTGACCCACCAGCGTTCCATTGGACTTCTTCTTTCCAACTGAACTGGTTTCAGGTATAATCTCAGCCTCAAATCCAGCATCTTCTATCGCTTCCTTGATGTCCTCAACCTGAATTTATCGAAGAATTAGGACAAAATTAGTTCAAATTCATCACTCTGTTGGACTCCAAACTGATACACCCAGTGATGATTTAAACCTACAACCTAAACGAGTGATTTTTTCTTCTTAAATTCCCTTTGTTCCTTATCCTTCTAAAATTCTTCCCACTTCCCACAACACACAAAAAAAAAAAAAAAAAAAAAAA
>NW_019268559.1:200816-205192 GCF_002738365.1 Cucurbita moschata | reverse complement strand
AAAAAAAAAAAAAAAAAAAAAAAAAAAAAAAAAAAAAAAAAAAAAAAAAAAAAAAAAAAAAAACACCCATAAAACGCTCTGCAACACAATCAACTAACCATCTTCCCTAAATCATCGATCCAACATCACAGTTATGGATATGGCTGAGAGAAGAAAACAAAATAACAAAAACCTTAACGATGCTGGGGTCGAAAACCACGTCAGCTCTGTTCTGAAGCAAAGCAACGGAAGCCGTCAAAACGCCATTAAGCCCCCTGAGAGCCGATTCGACGGAATTAGAACAAGCAGCGCAGGTCATCCCAGAAACTGTGACCTGAACCCTCCTCATAGTTTCCCCAATTTCGCCCAAATTCTCCTCCGGGCTCTCGTAGGAATCAAGCAAGCGCACATCCTCGAGATCCTCGGAAAGCTCAGGAGGCGCGGAAATAGCCGAGGGACGGTGGGCGACCTGGGTGAGCTGCAGGTCTCTGAGGCCCGGCGCCATTGAAGTTAGCCGTGCAAAAACGAAGCGGGAAATGAATCAGAAACAGAAGAAAAAGAGGGAGGAGGACAGAAACATAGAGATTGGCGGAGATATTTATTGAAGAGAGAATGGGAGACTTTTCCCCGAAGAAGAAGAAAGGTTGAGACGGCAATTTTGTAACCAAAGCTGGTGAAGGTGGTGGGACAGCAATAGTCACAGAGGGATGGTGGTGGGAGGAAACTTTTTACGTTTCCCATTTTACCCCTCCCAACAAATCGTACTTCTTGTACTCGCATGCCCTCCTTTTCTTCTTACTTCTTGTACTGCCCTCGTCAAAACAATAATATTGCTTTAAAAACAAAAAAAAAACAAACTTTAATTTATTACTTCAAATTCTTTAGATTCAACCCTCAAAATTATCCTTCAGTTTATTTATTTATTACGATAAATATTCTTTTTAGTTAAAAAAATTATTGACGTTTTCTATGATCAAATTAAAGATAAATATGATTTTTTTTTTGAAAAACGTACTAAGGGGTGCTCTAGCATGGTCCCACATTATTATAAGAAATTCAATTGTTAACGAAAAGTTTGTATTATTAATGGTAAGTTGCAGTAAAAATAAAAGCACTTGCCTTCAAAAGGGTGTAAGCTTTAATTCGATCGGATTATTATTTTTATTTCTCAAACATTTATGGAAGTAAAATGCAATTGTAATGGTGCAATTGAGAATATTGAGAGAAAAGAGGGACAGGATTGGAATTTAAAGATACGTAAAGGTAATTGTGTGGTATCCTTGTGTAATTCCATTGTCGTTTCAGACACGGTGACGCCGTTGACCGTTATCTGACGGACGGTCATCACTGTAGCCGATAACAAATGAAAACTTACATAAACCTCTAAGGTCAAACAGTGTATTTTATTTATCTTTTAAAGTTTTGTTATTTCTATTTTTCTAATTCACATAAATTTCACATCAAATCCCCAACATTTTTTTCAATTCATTTTTTATGTTGAAATTATTTATAATAACAATAATATAATTAAGATTGTTGTAATAATAGTAACATTACATGCATTTATACTCTAAAAATATTATTGAAATACTCTATTTTTTATAAATTTATTGTGAGACCAATATTCTAAGGATATGAAAACTTTTCGTATTTTACGGCTTTGAAGGAAAGCCCAAAATAAAATTTTAAAATAATACAATATACGCTAGTGGTGGATTTGAACTATTACATCTATCTATTTCGACGTTGATTTTATTGGACGAGTAAACTTAAACTGTTACGTTTATGTTTCTCAACTCTTCTATTAAAAATAAGAAATGCTTTTCTGACTCCGTCCCATCCAACTGCTATCTCTAAATCCAGTTCGATTAAAGTGATGATAGTCAAATGTGTGGAGAATATATAATTGAAAAGGTGACTAAATTTCCACCGAAAAAAGGAAACATTTATAGAAACAATGTATATGCAAGAACGTCTAAAAAACACAAGAAGATAGTAAAGATGGAAAATGAAATGCCTTTTTTATTACGTGGAATCCATGTATTTTTCTTTTATAATCATCACAACCTTTTGTTAGGATTGGGTGACGAAATACATCTACGATATAGATTTTCTTAATTTATTATTTTTTTCGATCAGAGAGTCAAATAAAACATTGTAAAAATGGACAATATCTTGTAATGGTAGTCTTGGACAATTACAAATTTTTTTTAAACGTACGAAGATTTAAAAGGTATATGTTTTTAAGTAATTTATACGGAGGATATTTGCGTTGAAAAACTGGCCTCTAATCCAATGACTAAGCTATTTTAGTTAATTTAAATACAAAATAAGAAAAGCTAAGAAATTTAATAAATTTATAAGTAGTAAATAAAACAAATAAAAAAAAAATCTTGAATGGGACAAACTAAATTTAGGGACTATTACGGTCATTTGGTCACAGTGGGACCCGCGGTTATTGGATACCTTTTGAAAAAAATGGTTTTTTCCTGATTGGAGTCGACAACATGAATTACACGTGTACTAAATGATTTTCCGTAAAAAAAGAAAAGAAAAGAAAAAAGCCGATTGGTTGAATCAACCATTAATTGGTTAATTACCTAATTATCCCCAAATATCAACGAATTAATGAAAAGCCAATTAATTTCGTCTGGATATTAAATGTTTCGATTAACGAGCTTAAATTTCCAGCAAAGCCAATTAATAAGTGAACTAATAGGTTTGTTTGAGCGGGGGCATTTGGGGGCAAAGTTGTAATTTAGTTGGAGGTATGCCTGTCCGAACAAATCTGTGTGCAAGGGAGCCGTGGCCACCCACGGATTCGAAGTCCTAAACGCAGTGAAAACCAGATCACAATTAAAATACTAATAAAATAAGCAGTTAGCAGGTGACCTGAGCCAACTTATTCTGCTCTTTTTTTTGTTGTTTTTTTCCTTAAAAATATCATTTTATTTTATAATCTCAATTTAGGACCCGATTTCTACGCCTTAATTCTCTAATTGAATTATAATATCTTTTAATAATTTTAAATCAATTAAAATAACATCCCAACTGCCTTTGTTCAAAACTTTATTTTCTAAAGTTATTGGGCCTTGAAGCTGGGTCGAAAATGGGCCTGGGTAAGCCCACAGTTCGTTCGTTGGTTCCTTTGTCTGTTGCGGTCGACGGCGCCTGAAAGTCTCCCGCGATAAGATTATGTAGGAGTGGACGAGACGCCCAGCATGGCATCCACTCTGCCACTCACTCGAGCTTTTCTCTTCGCCGATGCTTCCAGTCATCTACGCCGGAACTGCCTCAGAAGCTTTGCTTTCTCTGCTGCTTTCTCCTCCGACAGCGTTCACTGCAAGAAATGGAGACACCCGGTCTCTTCACTTTCTGAACTTGGCGGAGTCGCAATTGCGAGAGATGGTAAACTACTCTTTCTTGTTCTATCTTAGCTGTCCATGTTGTTTGGTTGTTTGATTGTTTGATTGTTTGATTGTTATCCTAATCGGCTTCTGACGTTTATTCATTTCTATTTGTGTGATTTTCTGGTTGAACTTCCGCGATGTCGTCAATCGACCATCTTACTATGGATTTTTTGTCCTTTGAAGTTAAATTTTAATGTGATTGAGTTACTAATATTAATGGAGGTTTGCAGATGTTGTGAGAGATGATCCTACGAACAATGTCCCCGATAATATTTTTTCAAAACTTGGTGTGCAACTCCACCGAAAAGATAACCATCCACTCGGCATTCTGAAGAACGAGATATACGACTACTTTGATACAAATTACTCAAATAAGTTCGATAAATTTGATGACCTCAGTCCAATTGTTTCTGTGAAGGAGGTAAGCTTTTTAGCTCATCAATTTTTATTAGAGGAAATTAACAACGATTTGGGAGAACGTTCCTTTAGCTTTAAGGATGAAACAAGGCCAATCTATGGCTATCTTTAGCTCTAGGGAAATGAGTTAATAAGATGCTTTACAGACTTTATATTTCATATTGACCTTTTCAAGGTCTACACAATGGGGAGATAATCATACTCTCTCGGCTGCTGGCTGCTGACCAATCGATATACTGGAATCTGATAGACCTTTCAGAGTAATTGAAGAATTTTTTGTCTAGAAAGTTACAAGTATTTTAGCCTTTCTGTGCGAGCAGGACTAATGACAGAAAATATATACCTGTTTGATTTTGGTAACTCGTATTGCTTCTGTTGTTCAGTATATTGTGAGAACAGACTTAGTTTGACAAATTATCCACGAGTGAGAATTTTTGCCATGCTTGTGTTTCAATCTACAATTAGAAATGCACTGCAACTGTAGGTAATTGCAGGCTTGGAGATGATAGAATTCTAAAACCACGCTTCTTACTCTTGAGTTGCTCAAAAAAAAAAAAAAAAAAAAAAAAA
>NW_019268559.1:176430-200410 GCF_002738365.1 Cucurbita moschata | reverse complement strand
AAAAAAAAAAAAAAAAAAAAAAAAAGCTTCCAACACTTGAAGAGTTTATTAATTTTTTAAAACATTTCTTAGTAAATGGTGACTTAGTTTCAATATTATTTGAAATCTGAGTTTTGCTCACATTCCTCTTTTATAGCATTGCTAGGATATGGACAACATTCCTACGCCCTTTGCATTATTTAAAGAGTTCCATTCCCGAAGAACCTGCATCTCATATTTTTTTCTCTTTAGGTTCCTTTTTACATTTGTAGTTTCTGCAGTACTTAAGCATGTAGAACGTTCAATTTGGAGCGCCCCCTTTATGTACATCAGCTATCTTTTGTAGTTAATTTTTGCTGAAAAGGACAAGACATAAACTCATAGACCAAACCGGCCACTTTTGAAACCTTTAAGGATCAAATAGAAACTAAATTCAAAACTAAATTTTTGGGTAACTTTGTATGCTGTGTGTGTTTTTTTGAAGTACTGATTTTTTCTTTTTTTTGGAATAAGCGGGCTCGGTTTGGTAGTTGACAACTTCCGGGCAATTGGTTAAATTCTTTTTCCTGAATTTTAATAGCTTACGTGCTTTTCTTTAATACTAACAATTACTTCTTAACATACAAGGCCTCTTTTATCTTAATCCTATGTTTATGTCCGCAGAATTTTGATGATGTGTTGGTTCCAGAAGATCATGTAAGCCGAAGTTATAATGATACGTACTATATTGACTCACAAACTGTCCTGAGATGTCATACAAGTGCTCATCAGGCGGAGCTGTTGAGAAGTGGATATACTCAGTTTCTTGTGACAGGAGATGTGTACCGTCGGGATTCCATTGATTCAACTCACTACCCTGTATTTCATCAGGTATTCTAAATAAATATAGTAATCAAGTCTTTTGCTAAGTTTACCAAAGTTTTCATTTGGTGAATTTCTTTGCCTACTTCACAGATGGAAGGTGTCCGTGTTTTTTCTCTAAATGATTGGGAGGCATCCAGCACAGATGGAACATCTTATGCAGCTGACGACTTGAAGAAATGCTTGGAAGGTTTGGCAAGGCACTTATTTGGTAAGAGACGTATCTGAATTAAGGCATATATGATTCTTCCCTTCTGCCTTAGTTATGAGTAGGTAGTTCTGTTGGAAATTCAAATTGGAAAATACAAATGAGTTTTGGGTAGAGTCAATATAATTACGCTTCCAGAATAGGCAGGTAAAAGACAAACTTTAGGAGTAACAAATATAATAAATCAGATAAGTATTAATGATTACTATTTTGCAGATGATCCAAAAAAAGAAAAAAACTTCCAAAAGTAGTTGCATTTTTTAGATAACAATGAAGAATGAATTCCCCCACTTTTCTAATTAGCCTTTGATTTTAAAAATAATTTTAAGTTTTGCATCGGTTTTACACGTAATGGAGCTATGTTATCATAAACTAATCTACTAAACCTGCCAGGTGCTGTGGAAATGCGATGGGTTGATACATACTTTCCATTTACGAACCCATCATTTGAACTTGAGATTTTCTTTCAGGTACATAGATGATCTTTTAGTCAATTTTCTCTTCAGAATTCAATAATTTGATTATGGCACATTGCATTACTTCTTTCATAAATGACTTTCATTGCTACCAAAATACATTTAAGTCTATGTATTTCAATTTTAAACTTCCATTTCTAGTGGCATTTCTGGTTTATCATATATGAACTTAAAATTGAACCCTTTCAATTTTTTTTTGATAAATTAGACTAGGGAACTGAAGGGTGAAGAACATGCTTGGGGGAGGGCATAGATGCAATTTTTTGTTTTCTTTTGATGAGATATAAAAAATATCATAGAATAAATCAAAGGGAAAAAAAAAAAAGGTGACAAGGAGTCGTCCTGACAAGCCACAACCGTTTCTCAACTACTATTTCCTCCCATGAATGCTATTAAGGAATGAATGGATAATTTTTTAATCATGTTTTAGATTTCCTCATGAAATTATTTACACTACGTTTGCTGTTAATACCTTCTTGGAATTTATTGTCTGTTTTGTCTCTCTTTCGAACCAAAGATAATAAAAAGAAATCCTTCATCTGAGGAGTTATTTTATGTTCTACCCATGCAGGAGAAATGGCTGGAAGTATTGGGATGTGGAGTGATGGAGCAAGAAATATTGAAAAGAAGTGGTAAAGAGAACAATGTTGCATGGGCTTTTGGACTCGGATTGGAAAGGCTGGCTATGGTTCTTTTTGATATACCTGATATCCGTTTATTTTGGTCAGCTGATGAGCGATTTACCTCTCAGGTATCTAATTGTATCATTTAACAGTACTCTTTCATTGTTTTTTACTTTGTTTGTCCTTTGATATGTTCTCAAAAAATAAATTATCCAATCATCACGTTCGCCTTTTTATTTGCAGTTTTCAAAGGGCAAACTAGGTGTTAAATTTAAACCGTTCTCTAAGGTACTATTATCGCATTTTAGGCATGGAGAGATTAATTCTTAATTCTATTTCTTTAAGGAACCTCTCACTAGTTTCTATATCACTTCTAACAAATTATATGTTGTAAATTATCTTGAAAAGTTTAAGTAATTGCATCTGCTGCAGTTTCCACCTTGCTACAAGGACGTTAGTTTTTGGATCAATGAATCTTTCACCGAGAATAATTTATGTGAAGTTGTTAGAGGAATTGCCGGTGATCTTGTTGAAGAGGTATGTAATTAACTGTTTTCAAGTGCATAAAAAATTTTAAAGATAATTTTAGTGAAGTAAATGCTTAATGTAGGGTCAGGAGAAATTTTTATTTCTATTTTTGAATATTGTTGTTTAGCCGTTCTTAGTTATCTGTTCTCTGAAGTTTGGTTGTTAAAATAAAGCTGCATGTGTAAACCTAAAAACTTTCTATTGTTCATGGATGCACTTTTAAAAAGTTTGGTGTTTTCAGTTACCTGGCGTTCACCTCGTTAGTGAAATAATTTCCATTCTTTACAAACGGATGCTGGCAGGTGCGATTGATTGACAGTTATACCAACAACAAGAAGGGGATGACGAGTCACTGTTACAGGATTGCTTACCGATCTATGGAACGGTCACTCACGGATGAAGAAATCAATGATTTGCAGGTACTATCAACTTTGTATCCCTTTTATATATTAGTTTGTTTTAGAAAGAAGTTTGAATACAACCTCATTTTGTGGTTGCAAATGCAGTGGAATGTGAGAGAACAGGTTCATAGCAAGTTGAAAGTTGTCTTGAGATGAGCATCGGACATGCAACAATTTCAGTCAAACCCATGTAATGTTATTTCCTTTTTGCCTGCTCTACAACTGAAATTTTATTCTGTACACATCTGAACTTTTTTAAATAAAATTTTTCAAACTGGGTGATAGGAAGTATAAGAGTATATAGTCCAGTTAAATCCATGAAAATAAGCATCAACAGTTGAAGTGGAGATGTGCTGCAAGCTAAACTTTTTTTAATGCGCAATCAGTTTCTTTCCCCTACCTCATGTTTTACTATGCGTTTACTGATTTTCAGACCTATTGAACTCGTTATATGTACCAATAGATCACGTTTGCCTAGATGAGAAAGTTGGACTTGACTGTTTTGTCTGAAATTTGACAAAGGAGTAAGAACTCGAACTTCATGTGTGCTTAGATATAAGTTATGCCTTGATCTTCGGTGGGGGTGGACTGAACTAAATTTTGTGCCAAACGTATCCTTTATATATAATATAGCCAGGAATCCAGTTCTTCTATTGGTGTTTGTTTCCTGAAACCAAAAAAATCAGAAGCGCATCTGACGTCCAATATCTTCCTTTTATATGGAATAGAAGCTGAAGGAAGGTACTTTTCCAGAATACTTGAGCCAATTTTGATATTTCTTTGCAACTAACCAGGCCTGCAGGTTAAAATATTGTACGTACAAAATATATAGAACTTCTAACAACACATAAAACAACCAAACTTGAACTAGAGCCAGATAATCTACCGAACAAAATGATATTATGATAAACATTAACTACAAGAAAAACGACAGATAACTTTTCACACCTCCTCCAACTACCAATATACCTTTCAATTTTTGTAAATGTGATAAAGACCTTTCCTGATAGGGAATTCCCTATCCCGAAGCTACATAAATAGCAATCTACACGGTCTTTGAATAATTAATTTCAGAGTACAATTAGATCCTGGTAGAATGAATTAACAAGTGTTTAGAGTTTAGGCATGAGATTAGATTTCATGATGCATTTGAAACCTGTTCATAAACCCAAGGGCCTGTTTAGGTTTCAAGAGAGTTTTGGTCTTGAAGTATGGAAAGATGTGAAGGGCAGAGTTGTAAAGGTCTGAAGTATAAGTTGTTGAATGGAAATGATGGATTAAGCAGATGGTGAAGCAAGGGCTGTGTTGACAAGACAGTTTCCAACCAAAACGGATGAAAATGAATGAAGAGAGAAAGGGTGGGGTTTAGGCAGTCATTGAACCACCTAAAAGCAAGAGATGGAGAGAGAAAGAGGGTTTTATTTTATAGGGTCAAAGGAAGGGTTGCATCAGTATAAATGAGTCAAAGGATTGGGACAATGATGGCGTCTGGAATATCTGATATCTGGGCTCCATCTCTATCACCCATAATGCCTACCGCCATCACTCCGACTATGACAACCATGACCTATCTTAATCTCTCTTTTCTTTTAATTCTACACTTATTTTTATTTTAAAATTTATTAATTTAAATAACTTTACTGTTAAATATCCAAACAAACGCCAGCTCATTTTATTTAATGCTGCTAATTAAAGGGAAAAAAATTGAAATCTTAACAAGTACTGAAAAAATTAAATTAAATATCATTTTGGTCTATAGACTTTAAACCTTATTTTATTTTACTTCTTATATTTTCAAATATCTAAATTTAGTTAATGTATTTTAAATAAATCCTAAAATTAGTTTTTATTGTTAGTTTGAAGTTAATTCTTATTAAATAATTGGTGGAATAATGATAATAATTTTTATATAATTTTAAAATTTTATCAATGGCTATTTTATGAACAATATTTTTATAAATATGGATTTGTTTTAAAAATAGAAAAGTGGCGTTATATTTTAAATATGGATTTATATACAAGCTCTTCTTGATTACTTTTTTTTAATTTTTTTATTTAGAAGTTTCAAAATACCCTAAAAAGTAGATGAAAATAATACTATTTTGTGCCTTGTTATTGTAAAATTTATTTGAGGATGAGAAATGTGAATTTGAAGGGGGAAGAAAAGACAAGGAAAACAGGAGGAAAGAGGAGGAAGAGAGAGAAGAAAGATGTAGAGAGTAATCTTGTAACCGTAGGTTAGAAGGAGCGGGTACATCAAAAACTACTAAAAGAAAGAGAAGATGAGAGAGATCTAAATCAGAAAATGGCAATGGCAATGGCAGCCAGCTGCTCTCTGCTCTGCTCTGCTCTGCTCCAACTTAAAAAAGGCCTGACCCATTTCCTGAATTGTGATGGGATTGGGGAGCCAATCATCTTCCTGCCTTTCTTTGTCTTAACCTAATTCTTTGTGTTCTTTAATTCAAACTTTAAATCAGCTCCAACATATAGCCATTATATCAACTAATTCAAAATTCCGATCTCGCAATGACTTGAATCTCCCAATAATTTTTTTCTTCATTTTCAATTCTCTCCAAACGGTTGAAAGAACAACAGTACGTAGCCCATGTTTTGTGCACATTATAGAAATCTTTTTCCCAAAGTAGTTACTTTTAGTCTTTTGAGTAACGATTTTGTCTTTGAACTTCAGTTTCAACCGATCTTGTTTCAATATCTATTTTCAAATTAGCGACATTTTAGTCTATAAACTTTAGCATATAACAATTTAGTCTTTACCGTTAAAATTATACGTGTAAATATTTTATCTAAAAAAACTCTATAGTTTATATGTTGCTGAAGAAGATGAGACATTCTATGAGATGGGCTCGATTTGGTTGTTTTACAATTTTCTTGCGATTTATTAGATGTTTAGTCTATTTGACAAATGGTTATATGGTGATGTTGGAACTTCTCATACGTTTAGGTCTCAGCCTTTGTTGTCCACTCAAACTCTCTATTTTTCTTTTCTTGTTAGACATTCTATGGTTTCAGATGTGGAGAGACTGTACGAGCACTTAAATCCAATGCTCAAAGTCATATTTTTTAATTAAATAATATGTTACCAGGATGATCATATTGTTAGGAATCACGGATCTTCACAATAGTCTGATATTGTCCACTTTGAACATAAGCTCTTATAGTTTTACTTTGGACTTCTTCAAAAGGCTTCATACCAATAGAGATGTATTTCTTACTTATAAACTCATGATCATTTCCTAAATTAGCCCAGGTGTAACTCTCTCCCAACAATCTTCGACGCATATATTCCAAGTTAGACATTGACAACTATGTGAAGGGTAAGTCTCTACACTCTATATTTAATTTGAAGGCCCTTGCATGAGCACAAGAATGCCTTTTCATATATTTTACATTTCTACTTCATCCCATTCTTCCTCCACTTCAAATAAGTGATAATCTGTCTTTCAAGTCTTTGGAGATCTACAACTTTGCCCAAGAGTTCTATCCTTCATTCTGACTCCTTTAAATACGCTCTTATCTACCAAGACCTTCACAGAAGTCCGAGTCCATTAATATTGAGAGTTGTCATTAGCAATTTCAGCTATGTAAGCATTTTTTTTTTGCAGAAATATTGTAATTTCTTATAATAGTCATAGACTGAGAATCGATTAAGCTAACATTATAATGTAGTTAGCCCTCCTAAAAAATTCTTGCTGTTGTTGCAAGTTATCAGATCTCAAAATAGGTTTCAACATTCAATAGAAGAATAAGAAGCATGGATATATAGACGCCTAGTTAGTTAAAAGTAATATTAGAAAATCCCTTTGATCATCAACAAAAATCTTAAATAAAATTAAACTTTGATGGGTAGGATTCTAACTAATTTGGTACAGTGAAAAAGGAGAGAAGAAGAACGGCAATGAAATCAAATTAAACAGTATGGAAACAGAAAATTGGTGGCTGCAAAGTGGTGAATGATGAAGGAGTTTGAACGAGAAAAGGATAGAGTCAATGCATGGTTGGTCATATCAGGTAGGGTCATTCCACGCCTATATAGAATTATATATAATGCATGAAAAGTTGCATTTCCATTGCATGCTATTGCTATTAATCTATTATTATTATTATTATTCTTGTTCTCGTTATAATTGTATTGGAAATACAATCCATTATTCTTCCACCCACTCGCCATCCTTTCATTTCAGTTCGCCCCTTTTTTCCACTGTCCCCATTTTTTTTCCTCTGCCATTTATTTTCCCCTTGTACTACTTTTCTTTTTAATAATAACTAGGTAGGTCTTGTACATCCCCATTCATATGTTGTTAAAACTTTCATTGCAAAACAATTCTAGACTTGAAAGTCGAACCATTATTTAAGATAGAATTGTAGAGGTGTGATAGTTTTAGGATTAAAATATGAGTGTTTTAAGTTATGGGTTTTGTATATAATACAGTTGATGTTGTGAGTATATATGAATTCTCATGGGAGGAGAGGTGAAAGGGTGGATTAAGTAGCCTTTCTGAAAAGCTCTGATTCTTCATCGTACAATGCTTGTGCTCAATTTCAGAGTCGTTTTGAATCATGGGTCCCCTTTCTTTTTCCCTCGTTTAATCTCTCTCTTTCTATCTCCTCTTTCAGTTGCTATAGTGCTCATATTATGAGGTTAGAGGGGTCTGCCCTATCAGGTTGAATAGTAGAAGAGATGATACGGATGTTGAATTTGGCACTGCTTCAAAACTAAACAGTTCTTACTCTGTTTCCCAACTGTTTATGCTTCTGCATAGGAATCATCTTTATTCACGAACTTCTACTTAAGGTATGCTACACTGATCAAATTTCGCCCAACTATAGATCAACGTGTAGGACATTGTGATTTGTTCGTAAGATAGTTTCAGATTTTGAGTTAGTTTAGTTTAGAAACGTTTCATTTTTATGCTGTTGGTGTGGTTTTTGAGAGTGTCAAATAATAAACTCAAGTGTACTTTGATTGATGGTCGATAAATTTCAAGTGTTAAGAGCCCCTATAGAATAGACTGTAGAGGAAGTTAGAAAACAAGTGGATTTGATTTGATTGAAGCAATTAATTTTGTCAAGAATCACGTTCTACCGTTACAGAAATCATTGGAATCTCTGTTTGTGGTTGGATGTGTAAAGGAAGAAGACGAACCAAACCGACACATGGACAAGCTTTGTCGTCTTGCCCTTGTGATTTTTTCTCCCCTTAACAATTTTTAGTTTATAGCATTAACATAAATTTTAAAAAGAAATTGTTGTTAGGAAATTGAGCTGGCATTTAATATTGGTAAGTGGTACAATAAATTGGGATGTTGTTGGTGCGTGTTGTTGTGTAATAAGTGTGTGATTGGGGTGTGGTGCCACGTGCAAGAACCCCACGAAAGCTGTTATAAACAATGACAGGTCCGTTTCAAGCTGATGCCGGAATTAAGGCGACACGCCTATGAACCCCATCCCATTATTTTTTTCTTTTGGAATGAAAATTCATTCAATCATATTAGAAGTCAACATTAGTTTTAATGTTGATTGATTAGAAAAATCATCCCCTTTTAAGAATTTATACTGTGTTGGTATTTGAGAGGGGGAGATGATAATGAAAAGGATACCATATTCGGACCAACATGCAGAATGGATGAACCAAAGATGCCACAAAGAGAACCTGCTTGCTTACCATATTCTTGGCGGATGAGTTTTGCTCACATCTGAAATGAATTAAAGGGCATGTTTGAGGCCATTACTATAGGTCATTCTCTAGCTTGAGAAAAATTACAAACTCTACAACCTTGTGGGCACTATTCTTTTCCCGGGGTGTTCGTAGTAGTGACTTAGGGGTTGAACTAATTGGATTTAATTATATATGTTTGTGGTGGTAATTCATGAGTGGATTATTATCATAACTTTGTCGTCGTATTTAGAGTTGGGTGGATAACTAAATAGATATACCAAAAGAGGAAAAATTACTTGTATATTAACATATATAATCCAAAGATATAGGAGTTGGTTTGGTGCAGTAGGAGGGAGAGAGAGAGGTTGAAGCTCATGTTAAGGCTGACACATAATTTACTCTCTCTCTCTCTCTCTCTAGAAATTGTGTATTTTGGTATACTAAGTTTTAATTATAAATTTTGTGTTATGAACTTGAATTATAAATATGTTTTTAATTACTCTAAAATTTATACATTCTTTAATAACTAAATAAACTTTGTATGAGTCCTTTCCTATTTTATTTGAGATATACATTGATTTTGCTTAGGAAAAAGAAACAAAATTATTTATTTATTTGTTTGTTTGTTTAACTTAAAGCTAACAAATGAGACAGAAGTTAGAAGTAACTGACAAAAGGTGAAGTCAAAATCCATTCCCTAAAATAGCAAATTTGAAAATAGTGAAATTGGAAATAAATGGATATTTTAATTCATTAAATGAAAATGAAAATGAAAATGAAAATGAAAATGAAGGGGTGCCCTGCCCCATTCCATGTCCATAACTTTGGTTTTTGTTTGCTCCTCAAAACCCTAACATCTCATCCTTAGTCTTCAAGTTCCAAGACACACACAAAACTAAGTCCCTTAAAACTCCCATAAATCAATACCATTTTTTTTTTCTTTCTATGTATATAATTTTATTATTATTTTAGTAAAGCAATAAAGATAAAGATTGGTACTACCACCACCCTTTTCTAAGATAACATTAACAATAATAATCTACTTTCTTTCTTTTTCCTACCCCATTTTCGTCCTTCATGTTTCCCCTTATAATTTTATTTTCAAAACTTCACTTGATTCTAAATTTACTTGAAAACTTCTCCGTTCTTTTAAATTTGCTCTCTAAGATCTCTAACGTGATTTTGAGATGAAATTATCAACATATTTTTGTGAGATTATGCAACTTCTCACATGTTTGTGTAACATAACATGCAATTAGAATCATTTGCATCGTAATCATGTTATTGATTATGATATTTGTAAGAGTGAAGACTGCAATATTGTCCTCCCTTATATATTTACTTCATAAGATAATATATAGTATCCGTTAGGGACATTGGGCCTCTAAATTGTTAGGCAGGAGCATTGCAAAAGAGGAAAATGAAATTGTTTGGGAAGTAAAGGCAATGGAGATTTGAAATAAATTTGAAAGCTTATATAGCATATACCACAAACATATATATAAAGATAGGTCGGAATTCCATTGCATGATGGAGCACAAAATTGGTGGTGTTGAGAGCCAAGCTCCCCAACATTCCCTTACCCATGGAATTGCTCTTAGCTTTAGATTTCTTGTGGATTTTTTAATAGAAACAAGCAGGCAGACACTGTGACAGGGAAACCTAAGCTTAACAACACCTAACTAACTAACAATCAACAAACATGTGTGTCTCTCTCTTTTTTTAAAAAAAAATTATTTTAAGAGTCTAAGACAGTGGAGCCCTTTGGGGAGCCCCCTTTCTCCGGCTACCCAAAGAGAGAGCAATTGGAGGGAGGAAGCCACTGGCGTTCTTCTTGGAGAAAGCATTGGGCGTGATTTGGGCGTGCTCGTCGTCGTCGTCGTCGTCGTCGTCGTCGGTGAGTTGGGAAGCATCCATCGGCAGCCCTTCCAATTGTGAAAACCCAAAATCCGACTCTTCCAACCTCAGCAGAATGGTGGAAAGATCTGCCCCTTCAAACACCATGTGATCCACCTTGCATGAGAGGGAACAGAAATGGAAGGGGTGTTGAAGAATTCTGGCGCAAGTTAAACAAACATTGGAAGGGGCTTTGCAAGGCCTAGACTGTGGCCTGTGGTTCAGGAATATCACTTTGGCTCCATTTATGGTGTAAGGCTGCACAACGCAACACAAACCCAGATATTGAAATAGAAATAGAAATAGAAATTAGAGGGAATTTATAGAAATTTATAGAAATTTATAGTTGTAGTTGAACCTGAATATAAGAACAGTGAATGAGGTTCTCGAGATCGGCAAGGCGAACCACGTCGTGATAAACATAGCGTCGAATCTGGGAAATTAATTGAATGGGAATGGGATTAAGAAGGCAAGGCGAGGAAAGGAAAGGAAAGGAAAGGAAAGGGAATGATTGTTGTACCTGGAGAAGAGGAGGATGAGAGCGGTGAGAAGGAAGGCAGTGAGGGCAAATGGGGAGGCAACAGTGTAAGCAGAAGACGTTGCACTCGTTCTTCCTCCCAGACTGGTGGAGCCCACAGGGGGCGAAGAAGGACTCAGAGATTAGGGCTTCAAGCCATGCAGGAGGTTTCACCATCATTCTCTTACCATTGCGTTGCCCCCTTACCTTACTGCCCTCTATCTTCTTCTATCATTCTTCTGCCCTTCGGATCATAACCAAACTGGGCTTCTTACCTGTTCTTTCTCGCACCCACGCACTACTCCATACTACTACTATTTAACACTACACTCCCTCCCTATGTTCTTGCCTTTCCCCCTCGCAAAAGAAAAAAATTTATCTTACTTGATTACTTCGATAAATTTGTCTTCCATCTACTCGCGATCATAGTTCGACTCAACCCTACGAGTATAGGCCCAATTTCAGTTTAGACTCAAAAATTTAGTGGGCTCGTAGCATTCTTTGGGTCTCAGGCTAAGTCTCTACCCAACTCTTAAGCTACTATCAATTGAATTAACCGTATTTAATTACTTTTTACAAGAAAATATTTTTTACTCTCTTAATTAAGAATCCTTAAATATTTATATATTATAAAAATATGTTTGAAGAAAATAAATCCACTGCAATTGCCAAAATATTAATTAGTTAATTAATAAAATTGCCTACTTTCTATTCTCCCAGGGATTGATTCTTGACATTAAAATCCTGGCAATGGGCTGCCTCGGCCCACTACAATTTAAAGCCCACGCATTGCATTTAAGCACACTTCTTTGGTGGCCCAACATGTCGTTTTCTTCTTTTCTTTTTTCACACGTATTTCAAAATACAAATATTCAAATTTCTGATCATTTATTTAGGAAATGGGCATAAAAGAGTACTCAACATTGGAAATACATTATAATTTTTTCTTACTAGAATTTTCATAAAGTGCACCTTTTCTACCACACGCGTAAAAGTGGGCCTTAACATCCAAATAGCAAACAAACTCTCACGTGCACCTCATCAAATGTAATAATTTCTTTTATCTTTTGTACCAATAATAGGGATTGATTTGCCGCCTGTTTCTTTTCTCCTTCTATTTTTAAGTATATATTTGAAGACCAATGCTATTATCAATTATCCGAGATCAATAAGTAAGAAAACATAAATAAATGCTATTTTGTTTCCG
Source organism: Cucurbita moschata (assembly GCF_002738365.1). Lineage (NCBI taxonomy): Eukaryota > Viridiplantae > Streptophyta > Magnoliopsida > Cucurbitales > Cucurbitaceae > Cucurbita > Cucurbita moschata. The sequence continues at coordinate 188,037 of NW_019268559.1, read as the reverse complement.
TATAAATAATACTTCAATTATTCGCACAAATGATAATTTGTATCGATGGAGTAAATCTTTAAACATAAATTAAAATAAATAAAAGAAAACTTTGAAGTTTGTGTCGAGATTTGATACATGCTAAAATATTACCTTCATATCTAATTAGATCCGGGTCCAGTTACATTTGTTTTTTTATCCTCTTTGATGTCGTTGTCTGACCTACCTCCTAAAACCATCAAAATCGTTCTATGATTTGGTAGTCGGTTGGGTGTGAGTTTAATTGAAAATTCAAATTGAATGTATGGAATCTTGGTTGCTCATTAAACACCAAAACCCAAATAAAGTTATACCAAACTTATAATTGATGATTCAACCACATTAATAGCTTTGTTAAAAACACAAATTGCTGGAATAAGCTTAAAATTGAAGAAAAGAAGAGCATGATTATGTACTTAAGAGAAGAAATGGAAGCATGGGGTCATTTTGGTCATCCTACCTTCTACCAGGTGGTTATACTCGCCCATTCCCCTCTCTTCGTCCTTACTGTTCTATAAGCTCTTAAAACCAAACCACACACCGACACCCAAATCTCAACTATCATTCCACATTCACCCCCACAGATCTGTGACTGCTACGCTCTCTTTTCTGTTCTATGACCGAGCCAATGGCGGTCGTTGGGTTCGATGCCAATGCGCCGTTGACGCCTCAGCAGCAACCGCCACAACAGCTACTGCTGCAACAACCGCCGCAGGCCTTGCTCGAGCGCCTCAAGGATTATGGCCAGGAAGATGTTTTTTCTCTTTGGGATGAGCTCTCCCACGAAGAGCGGGACCTTCTTGTCAAGGATATTGAGGTATACTTCCCTTATCTCTTCTTCTGAATTCACCTTCTGTTGGATCCCCCAATTCTCTGTCTCATTCTCTTAGTATCGTTGCTCACTGCTTGAATTTGTGTTTCATGCATTTCATTTAGCTGAGAGATGAGTGTGAGAGTTCAGTAATTTTCAGAATTTTCAATTTCTCGTCGTTTTTTAGTTTCTATGCAGCTAAAGAAGCTGATTTTGCTCATTTCTTTGGTGTCAAATTAGTTATTTTCTTTTCTTGTGATGTTCATCCCCGATGCTCAATGCATGATTGTAACATGATTGTAACATGATTGTCGATGCTCTTTTTCAGAGTTTGGACCTTTCCAGAGTAGATCGAATCATTCGATGTTCGCTTCGTTCTCAAGGTTGGTATCTTCATCGTGTCCTCTTTTTTTTTATTTTTTTAATTTGATTTTTATTAAATTGAATTGCATTGAGGTTATAGGGCTGCCTGCGGCTGCAATTGAGCCCGTACCCGAGAGTTGCGTGTCGACGCTGGAGGAGCGAACTCTTGAGGAAAGAGAGAGATGGTGGAAGACGGGGCTGAAGGCCATCTCGGATGGAAAGTTGGCTGTATTGCTTTTATCTGGCGGTCAGGTATAATTTTCCATTTCTCCTTAGAATGTTTTAACTTTTTGGCAAAACTTGATTCGACTGCTTCGCATTGATTCCCTTTGCTTTGTGTCGACCTTTATACTCCACTATAAAGCTTCATCAATCTAAGCTTGTGATGTACTTTAAGCGATCCTTCTCTTTTTAGGTACATCCTTCCACCCCTTCCCCTCGTTTTTTAAACGAAATTTCTGATTAATTCAGATAAACTAAAACTACCTTATGGAGAGGTCCATGTCCAAATAAACTGTGACTTCCACTCGATACTTATCACGATGAAACAACTCACCTCGTGGCAGCTCCTTTATGGAAGATGACAAATTCCTAGATGTAAGAATTGAAAAAAAAAAAAAAAAAGAAAAAAAAAAGAAAAGGGAAAAAGTACTACCCAGAAATCGAATTATTTATTTTGTTTTAAAATACTTTCTTTTAGTGTATAAGATGGCATTGCAGAGACTATAGTTACCAAGGAGTCCATCACGCTTGACTAAATTATTTTTTAATATATATTTATCATTTTTATACAAGAAGAAAATTCGAAGTCAATAATTTATGCATTTATATGCTAAAAATGAGTTTGATGTATATTTCTCTAAGAATGTTAATTTTGTTCTATATGATCATGTGTCTATTTGATATGTCTAAAAATTTTTGAGACTTATATCGACTTTGTACAACTAGGGTCTAACACATATCTATTGTGGTATTCAAATGCAGGGAACTCGGCTGGGCAGTTCTGATCCTAAGGGATGTTTCAGTAAGTAAAATCAGATTCTCTGAATTAGCAATTACTTTAGGGTTCTCCATGGAGGTGTAATTTAAATTTATTTGATGTTTTAGTCTTCTATTTATTTACTTGTTGAATTATCAATTTACATAAGAAGCTTATACCTTTCTCGACCTTCTGGAAGTGTGGCAATTCACATGAAAAGCTTCAATTTACATAAGAATCCAATAGTTGTCCGAGTATTTTCAAACTATTGGGTACAAGGACGATTAATGACTTCAATATCTTTCCTCTCTCTCATACACTCAAAATAATTGAATCCTTATACTTTCTAATTTCATATTTGCATTGAAGGGAGGAGGAAATTCATAATCATATTTGTTCCTATATTCATATCACCAATACACTCGAGAATTTTTATTTTTTTTATATACATCTTTGTTAGATATTGGACTTCCATCGGGGAAATCCCTTTTTCAACTTCAAGCTGAGAGAATTTTGCGTGTTCAAAGATTAGCTGCTCAAGCCACGACTGATAGTAAGTTTTCAATTTTCAGTATTCTTACCTTTTTGTTTTCTGTCTACCCCTGAAGGTTGGGGGGACCTTGTGGCTGTAACCAACTTTCGGTAGAAGATATTGGAGTCGGGCTTTAATTCTGAGTACTAGAGACTTTAGATAAGTTTATATTATAATGGATGTTAGTGACAGTTATTGACATACATATTGATCTCAGATTCTACCGGTTCTGCATCAATTCATTGGTATGTGATGACCAGTCCATTTACTGATGAGGCCACTCGCAATTTTTTTGAAACGCAGAGATTTTTCGGTTTGGAGGCTAATCAAGTTATAATCCTTTAGATGCTTATACTTTTTCTCATTTTTCCTTGCTTGCTCTGGTACTCACTTTCACCATATCCGGGTTGCAGGTCACCTTCTTTCAGCAGGGCACCATTCCTTGTATATCCAAGGATGGTAGATTTGTGATGGAGACACCATACAAAGTATGGCTTCAAACTTTTTTCCATATGAATTGATCAATCCCCAGTTATCCATATCATATCATTTACACGCTATCCTACTTTTCCTCCCTCCCCCATCATGCCCCCAGTTATGCGACTCTTGTAGAAAATCTTAAATTTCTCGAGGTAGAGAATGTTGTGATGGAAATACTTATTATTTTCCTGAGATCGTGTCAAAATATTTAGCCCATATTTGTATTTGATGAACTAAAGAGGCAGGGAAGAATCTTATGAAAAGAATTTGTTGGAAGTCAAGGGTACAGGGCAATAATACATAGTGAATGAACACTGGATCGATAAATTGGTGGCCATCTTCTTTGGGTCCCAGTAATTAACATTACGATGATTTTGATGTTATTGAGCTCCATATCTTTGCATCACACTGTAATTCTCTAATTCCAATTATATCAAAACCATGGTTGTAAAAGTTTGAATATTTAAAAGCCAGGTATCTAAGGCTCCAGATGGGAATGGAGGAGTATATGCAGGTAAGCTGGTCAAACTCATAAGCTCAAGTTGTTGGCTACTTCTAACTCTATTTTTTACCCTCTTATGTGAACCTGTTGTTTGTTGATCAGCTTTAAGATCCTCAAACTTATTAGAAGATATGTCAGCAAGAGGTATTAAATATATAGACTGCTATGGAGTTGACAATGCCTTAGTGAGTAGCCATATCAACTGAATTTTCTTTGTGCTGGATACGTGATTTTGCAAAAATTATTAATATGTTTCAAACTTTTGCATCTTGGTTATAGGTTCGCGTGGCTGATCCAACATTCTTGGGTTATTTCATTGATAAAGGTGTATCAGCAGCAGCAAAAGTTGTTCGTAAGGTAATTAATCTAATTATTTATTATACATATGGAAATAGATTAATTGTTCAATTTTCTTTTATTAAAATCTTGGTTCTAAGAAGCTTTTGTCTTGAATAAATTTTTGTGTGTGTTAGTTGCATGTCTCTGATAAAGACTGTTGGCTTCTATCTCCTTTTAGATATTGTTACACTCTGGATGATGGTGTTTGCTGTTTGGAAATGCATATAATATAATGTAGAGATTATAATCTTTGTTCTTTCTATGTGGAAGGTGCACAGTAGAGAGCTTGAACATTCAAGTATATATTTAAAAAAATGATGTGGACTCAAGTTGACGACCGAGTATTAAAAATGATTTAGTTTCTTGGTGCATACTTGTAAAAAATTTCTCACGTCTGGTTTATAACTTCTCTGACATTGCCCCAATGAATGCCCGACAAATGAGATCGATGCTTTAACATTTTCACTGACCTTAGCTGACCCTCATGCGTTTTTCCAAAGAGTAAATTGTGTTTTATTTTATTTTATTAATTCATTTGGTTTCAGGCATATCCCCAAGAGAAGGTTGGCGTATTTGTCCGACGAGGTAAAGGGGGACCGCTCACTGTGGTTGAGTACAGTGAATTGGATCCATCACTGGCTTCTGCAATCAATCAAGTAACGGGGCGCCTTCGTTTCTGTTGGAGTAATGTAATGTTTGTTTCACTTTTTTCTTCAGCTGAAATAGTATTTTTGACGTATATTACTTTTTTGTATTTAGCCCAATTATTTGCAAAAGCAGTTTTTTAGGTTCGTTCAGTTGGATAAAGAATTAGTTTTTCAATATTTCTTTACTCCTAAATTTTATGCCCGAAAATGAACTTCTAGCAACCTATTTAATGGCTGCCTGCTACTGTGTACTGTATTTACTTTTTTGTCAAATTTCATCTACAATCCTTACTCTTCTGCATCAATAGGCACCCGCACTTTGCAATCAAAGTGATGTTCTTACTCTTTAGATTACCTAATCCAAGGCCCCCTTTACAAATAGGAAGAACAGTAGTTCGCCAATTAACTCAAGTCCACTTTTGTTTGACCGTCTTCTTTCGTCGGACAAAAATTTCCATACCAAAGCCCTCGAAAACTGAGGCAAGTCCATTCAATCTAGGATCAAGATAAAGCCACTGTAAATCATCCCCCAACACCTCTTGGAACTTTCTTTGTATGTGCATGGTGGCTCAACATAACCATATTTCTGAAGTAAATAGAAGATATAAGTGTAATATTCTCCAGCTCTGTAAGTCATGAATAGTTCATATCTTCCTGAGCCATAGAAGTCAAATGCTAGCTACCATTTAGGAGAGTTTCGTTCTTGGATATCTTTTAATTCTTTCCATATATGTGCGTGTATAGTAGCATAATTAGTCATATTACAGAATTAAGTATAGGACAGATGTAAAAAATAATATCCACCGGTATGATCTCTCTTTATCAGGAACCCAAGTACATATCTTCCAGAACCATTTTATGAAGGTCAAATGCTAATTGCCTGTCATTTATGAGATTGTTTCGTACTTGGATTTGTTTTGATTCATTCCATGTATAGTTGTAAATTGTAATACGTTCTTTTAAATTTTATAGCCAAACTTCTTTAGTGCTGAAGATCATATGTCCTTTTGATGGAACAAAACCTTTAATCCTTTTTCAGAATTGCACTCTATACTACTAATTTATCATGTCACTCTCATTTTTTATGCTTCTAGACTTTTAATATCATGAATATGAAATTTAAATGTGTTCGAATTTCATTTTTCATGTTCAGGTGTGCTTACACATGTTTACTTTGGATTTTCTAAACCAAGTGGCAAATGGTCTTGAAAAGGACAGCATGTTAGTCTCTCTCTCTCTCTCTCCCTCTCTCTTCCCTCCATTCAAAATTTTTATAATGGAACTAAGGATTCAACTGTCCATTTGATGTTTCCCTATCCTGGTTTGTTATGATGTTCTAACTGTTAGAACCTGTTTTAGGCCTTGCAAATGTTTTGAACCATTACTCAGTTTAGGAAATGATGAAAATGCTCAATGAATGATTATGGTTAGATGGTTGGATAGTAGTCTACTCTAGTTTTGATTGCTAAGGTTTATTTAACCCGAAGATGAACAAGGATCTACACTTTTTTTTTTCTTCAATTTATTTTTTCATAGAATCTAAAATTCCCTTTTACAATTGAATGTTGTAGAATTAGTGATACATTTCAACTCCAGACTTGGTTTACATTGGACATTGATGGATGATTTTTGAATATGAAAAAGCTTCTTAAATCTAGTATGGAGTTGATTAAATATTGAGCTCAGGCTTGGATTTATTTGATATTCTTGTGGTTCTGCTTTCGTGTATTCACATTTTTGTTGCATTTCAGCTTTCCTTGCTATTCAAATAAATTTGAAGATTTATCTCGTTCATTTTTCTTGATTAGTCATGTAAATCTAGTTTTTATGCCTGGGTTGGGTTTTTTCTTGGTATACAAGGAGAGGGAGAATCTGATCTAGCTTAGTTGTCAAATGAGGAACATCCAGTTTACAATCCATCTTCATTATCCAGGTATTGGGTGACTAATAACCGTGTTAAGGGCTAGATAGATGAGATAAGATTAGTATCACACAGTTTCAGAAGACTGCTAGTCTTCAATTTGTCTTATTTTGTTGACAGCAATTCTGCAGTTTGTATATATATCATGAAGAGCTTGCTCATATGCTTCTTCTAACTGTAGCTACCATCTGGCGGAGAAAAAAATTCCTTCTATTCACGGGCATACAATGGGATTAAAAATGGAGCAGTTCATATTCGATGCATTTCCTTATGCTCCTTCTACTGCACTGTTTGAGGTGAAAGCATCTCTTGTATATATTCTTTTGAACTATTTTAGGAGCGTTCTTATCGCCTTACTTAGTGTACGAGGTTCATTTTTCGTATCTTTAACTAGATCTTACGAGAAGAAGAGTTTGCACCAGTGAAAAATGCCAATGGGTCAAACTTTGACACTCCAGATAGTGCTAGACTTCTTGTTCTTAGACTCCATGCTCGCTGGGTGGTTGCAGCTGGTGGATTCTTGACACATTCAGTGCCCTTATATGCAACTGGTATATTTGTGAATACTTGAATTATAGATAATGTTCATAAAATATCTTCAGAACTTCAGTGATTCATTATACATATAAACTAGAAAGAAAAGATTTTGCAAACTTACTTTGATAGCCAAATATCTTCACTAGACTATGTTACCAACTCTTTGAAATGCAGTATTCTGATGTAATATATATATTTGATATTGAACCCAGGTGTGGAGGTATCACCACTTTGTTCATATGCTGGAGAAAACCTGGAAGCGATATGCCGTGGAAGGACTTTTCACGCACCTTGTGAAATTTCTTTCTAGTCGAGTCAATTTTTCCAAAATCTATTTGTGAGTCACCGGCTTTATTATTTCAGAGCAACCATTGAAAATGAGGTCCATTTTTCTTATACTTGTGAGGTATAGTGTGAATCATTTAATGCTTTGTGACATCAAATGACTGCTTATTTGGTTTTGTTAATACAAATATTTCCTAAAGACCATCAAAGATTGTGTGGGCTTTAGCTGCCATTGATCTTATTGGTTATTACTATCAGGTTATAAATTTATAAATTTATTTGGGCAAATGTACATCATTAGTCGTCGGAAGTGAATTCGTTAACTCAATTCCACTCTTCAGATTGTTCATAATTGTTTGTTATTATTTTCGTTGAATTGTAATTGTCTAAAATGAAGGCTCTTTCCCCATCTCGATCGGCAGAAGGTATAGTCCAAGTGTGCCTGCTTATAATTACTTTTTCCCACCTAAGAAAGTAATAATTCACCGTTCATAAAGCTAATCCACCCTACAAAACGTCATTTCTTCTATTGAACACCCAGTAAATGGACTGGAGAAGCCCCACACCAAAACTAGTCTACAGCTTTGATATAGGTCCAATAAGGCAGCCGGATAACTTGGGGGCTCCTCTTCTTCACTTTATTGATACAATATTCTACAGACGGATGCTCCGTTAGAAGGGGAAGACTCCCATTTACAGAATAGAATAGTACAACACTTGGAAGATTTCCAGCTAATAGTACAACACTTGGGCTACCCATTTGCAGAATAGTACAAAAACACTTGGGAACTCGTAATCCACAATCCTACCAGCCCTAGAGTTTTGAGTAATACTCTTATTATCTTTCATTTATAAGGGGGCACTCCAAGAAGTGGCTCCATTGAAGCTAACTGTTGTTGGAGAAACCTGTAGACTGTTTCAGTTTCCATGGCAGCGATTCTAACAACGGTGCCAATTCCCTAAATGTAAACAGTAACATTTAGAATTCGTAGTCCACTTAGCAGTTGTTACTAGATCCCAACAAATTTGGAGGCCATGCTTACAGGAAAATTTATCTACAATGCATTCTTTTTTATTTAAAAAAGAAAAGAAAAAAACTAACCTTGGGGCCAAAGACGCTGGAAGAAGCAATGATTCTAGGTTTGGCATACAAATGATCAGAGTTCTTGTTCATTTGGGCTCCACGGGTAGAAGTAAAAGGAGAATATAACTGGTCACTCATCATCTTTTTCACGTTTTCTTGAACTTCGTCTTGGACTTTCTTAACCCTTGGCCTGCAGTGAAGCCACCGTCAACAATGATGTAAATTAGAAAACAAATTTCCTGATCTTCATAGGTTCAGAGTACTCAAGTGTCTACCCCAAAATGACAACCATTGCAATGACTTGGTATCCATGCATGCGTTCTATTATAGAGTTCGTGCTTCCTTGCTCTAGAAGCACCTGCAATGAAACAATATATGGCTTCAGAAAAAGATCTTAAAGAAATTGTATCATCATACTCCACTGTAGATGCTAGTATAAAGCACTTCTCATGAACAAAAGAAAAAAATTGGAAAGCCTGTATCTTAACATATCTATATGATGTATGAATGACAATGCAGTGAGAAGGGAATGTGATGCAGCACAGTTGGGGCATCGTTCTAGATTCGTATTCAATCACGATCCCTCACTACTATATTATCAAGCAGAAAATAGACAATAGACACAAACTCAATGAATCTGTGCATAAAGTTCTAGTTAAGCACTTATAGTACAGAATGAATCAGTGAAGACACTTTTAGCTTTACCGTATCAAAAAACAATGGATGGCCGTCTTCTAAGAATATTTGATTGGTGCTCTTGAAAAGATTGAACTCCCAAATTTCTCCCCTCCCATGGCGTCCACTTGTAAACCAATCAACAAGAACCAAACTAGATCTTGAATCAACTCTAAACACTTGTTTCTGCGCATACCTTGCGGTGGCGAAGCATGTCACTGGATCTGGAAGTACCGCCAAAAGGGCATCACTACCAATCCTTGCCTACTGCAGAAGAATGCTAAACTTCATCTAGCTACACAGACATATATTTATGGAAACGTAGAAAGAACTTCAAAAAGAACCTTGAACTCTAGTATCATAAAACAAACAATAATGCGAGACATTAAAGTAGTTTCAGAGCAATTAATATTAAGGCAGATATTAACAATCTTCGTCTTGTTACCTCCAATAGTTGTTCAGAGCGCTCTTCTCCCCGGGACTTGTAAACCTAAAGCAGCATAAGATTGCAAAATAGATCAAGTACCAAGAACAAGATAGATCAAGTACAACACACTTAGCATGAGTTCCTAATCCACTAAACAAAAATAAGGAAGTGGCGAATTATCTGAAGATTGATCACCTTAGTAGAAGACTGGGTCGTTAGGGCTGCAGTGCAGCCATCTTTAACGGTCAACTCGCACGAAATTGAATCTCCCTGCCTCAGAAAAACGTGCCCCGAATAAGAATGATCAAAAGAAAAAATGTAAAAAATAAATTGAAAAGGGGAAATGTTATTCATCGTACAGAGACAATGCCGCCGCCATAATTGAGAGTGTAAATCCAAATAACATCAGTTTTGGAAGGACCAACCTAACAGAAGAACCACTAGAAGCGATTGAACATATTTGGCTAATGACGGAGAAAAAGATGATTAGAATAAAACAACAGACCTTTCTGGGAATGATGAATTTGATGGGATACTTAGAAAAGCATCTGCTAACGGCTGATTTTCCTGCAACTTTTTCAATCACCACCGCACCGTCGACTTCCATCCTCAAGCACAGCAAACAGCAATTGAATTACAACTGCGAGCGACCACGAGTTTTCATTCTTGCTTGACTAGCGGAAGAACACAAAAGGCCGAACCGGATTTTGGCCCACTTTTATAAGAGGCTGTTTCAGATTAGGTTTAGAACTTAGGCCCACTTTCTCATTGGGCTGCTTCATATTCGGCTGAGAGCTTAGGCCCACTTTTCTTTCGGGATGTTTCGAGTTAGGTTCTGGTTTACGGCCCACATTAGTATTGGGCTGTTTCATGTTGGGTATAGGATTTAGGCCCACTTTTGTATTCCGCTATTTCAACTATAAAAGGCAGGGTCCAATTCAATTAGAAAAGGCCCGGCCCAATTCATCTATAAAGGCCAGGCCCAATTAAACTATAAAAAGGCAAGGCCCAATTAAACTATAAAAAGTGAGCCCAATTAAACTATAAAAATAGCCCAATTAAACTATAAATGGCTCGGCCCAATACAACTCTAAATGGCTGGGCCCAATTCAACTAGAAATGCGCGGCCCAATTCAAATATAAAGGCCGGGCCCAATTCAACTACAAATGGCGGCGCCTATTTTAACTATAAAAGGCTCGGCCCAATTGAACTATAAGGCTGGGCCCAATTCAACTATAAAGGCCGAGCCCAATTCAACTATAAAGGCTGGGCCCAATTCAACTATAAATGGCTGGGCCCAGTTAAACTATAAATGACTCGGCCCAATTGAACTATAAATGGCTGGGCCCAATTCAACTATAAATGCTCGGCCCAATACAACTCTAAATGGTTGGGTCCAACTGAACTAGAAATGTTCAGCCCAATTCAACTATAAAGGCCGGGCCCAATTCAACTACAAATGGCGTCGCCTATTTCAACTATAAAAGGCTCGTCCCAATTGAGCTATAAGGCTGGGCCCAATTGAACTATAAGGCTGGGCCCAATTCAACTATAAATGGCGCGGCCCAATTCAACTAGATAAGACTGGGCCGTTCAACTATAAATGGATCGGCCCGATTCAAATATGAAGCCCGGACCGAATTCAACTATAAAAGGCTGGGTCCAGTTCAACTATAAAAGGCTGGGTCGAGTTCAACTATAAAAGGCTGGGCCCAGTTCAACTATAAATGGCTGTTTAGACGAACCAGGGTTTAGGAACTTGGTTTCCTAAGCCCGAAACCCATGAATTATTTATTTATTTTTAATTACTGTTTTCTCTCTATCGTTCTCTTTCTTCCCTTGGACTTTTAAACTTTATGTAGACGAGTGAGTCCAAGTTAGTTAAAATAGAATATATATATATATATATATAAATAAATACAAATTTTAGTACTTAACACTATCTTTGTTACAAAAAAAAAAAAAAAAAAAAAAAAAAAAAAAAAAAAAAAAAAAAAAAAAAAAAA
>NW_019268559.1:163133-176303 GCF_002738365.1 Cucurbita moschata | reverse complement strand
AAAAAAAAAAAAAAAAAAAAAACAATAAAACGAAAATATACAATTGCATATTTTAAGCAAACTTTATGGAAGGCAAGTTGATTGGAGCTAAGTGGTATTTAAAAAGAATATATATAAATAAATAAATAAATAGAAGATTTTTTAGATTCCGAGGATAGGCACATGCCTCGGTCAAACTTGTTTCCCCAATGATCTTCCCTTGTGTTTTCCCCTCTCATCCCATTTATGTATTTTTAATATAATAAAAACAGAGAAAATTAAAACAAATAATGAAAGCTTTGGCGCTTCAGAGGGCACGTGGTTTGCACATGGTTAGGAATAATAAACAGAAACCAGAAAATCATGTGTGGTAGATAGTGATGCTATAATATTGGCCAACTGAATTTGGATCCAAAATCCAATGCAACCATACCTTTCCTTTTGCTTATGAAGTACATTCTTGAGTGAAGTCGAGATGAACCAAAGTAGCACACAAGGGAATAGATGCTCGGGTTACTGACCCACTCCGAAGAATTCATGCCTAGTGGAATTGAACATGAAAACCAATCATCATCACCGGGAAGAAAAGAAAAGGCAATGAAATAATAAAAATAAATCTAAACCAATCATGGTTGCATATGTTTTTACAATTTTATTTTATATTATTTGATGAAATATGGAAAACGAAGAAAAAGTAGGGGCCTGCAAAAGAAAAGGCAATGAAATGGGAAGTAATGCAAAGGTGGAGTAGCGTGGGCGGGGCCATGGCATGAACCATCTTGTCTCACTCTCACTCAAATCATTTGCCCTCTCCCATCGACCTAAGTAATCAATATTATTATTATTATTAAATTATTTTATTGTTTTAGGGAAAAAAAAAAAAAAAAAGAAAAGACAAGAAAAAGAAAAAGAACTATGCAGAAAAGGGGAGCAAATGGGAATTAGGGTTTACCACTGCTGGATCACGTGGGGGACGCATGGCTTCCCAGAGAGAGTAAGAAAAGGAGGCAACCCTTTTCTTTTTCTTTTTCTTTTTCTTTTTATCTTTCGCAATCACGCTGAGATCCAACGACACACTTCACTCTCACGCGCTCTCATATACGCGTGCAACCCACACTCCCACTTCTCTACATAAATAAACTACCACAGTCTTCATACTCAAATTGCTCGCCAATCATCTCATCTCAATCGCCTTCCACTTTCCACATTTCACCGCTCTTTGCTCTGCAACTGCCACGGAACCGGCATCTTCATCTTCAACTCCAACTCACATGGCGCAAATGTGGCTTCTCTGGTGGCCGAAGAACTCCTCTGCCGCCGCCAAAACTAGCACATCCTCTGCCACCGCCGCCGTAACTGCGACTTCGCTCGCCACAAAGGTATCTTCCTCGCACTGCAACCGCATCGCCAAACTGTTGCGCAAACTGAAGAAACGCGGCAGAGTACTCTGTAGCACAACTGGAGAGAGCAGCAGCAACTTCCAATGCCGCTACGATCCTTTGAGCTACTCTCTCAACTTCGACACCAGCGGGTGCGGAAGCTTGTTAGATGAGCACTACTATCAGTTCTGCACTTTCTCCTCGAGATTCGCGTCCAATCCAGGAACTGTTTCTCGTCCTGCTCCTGATGGAACAGTCACTGCTTCTCGCTAGCGCGATCTCTATCCCTAGCATTTTTCTTTCCTCTTTCTTAACCGATCTTTAACTTGTATGCAACATTAGGGTGATTTTGATTTATATATAAAAATATACCTGGTTCAAGAATTCCAGAGATAATTTCTATCCAATGGTTTCTCCTGTGAAATAACTGAATCAATGATTGTAGCTTAGGGAGAGTGAGGTTCACATGAAGATCTTAGAAAGAAAAAAAAAGTGATAGACGGATGGGGATGGATAAAGGAGTAATAGAGAGAAGAATAAGAATAAGAATTTTGCTTGACATAGTTTCTTCTTTAAAAAAGAGAAGGATAGATTGGAATTAGATGGTTTTGGGAGAGAGGAAAGTGGAGGGAAGTGGTTGGCAAAATCCCGGAATGGATGGAGGCAAATATACATCAGTTCACTGCCACAGACGGCTTGACTAGTTTTTGTGTATAAAGAAAATATAAGATTAAAGTATTCAACCCCTAACGGCTAACACCCCTTTTGTTAATGGTCTGAGAATTTGCGTAAATTAGGGTTCATGTATTTTAAGGATTTGGGTGCTGCTATTCTTTCTTCATTTTCAAGTGATCAAGCTAACTAAATTAGCAATTTCTATTTATCTCTGAATGAAATGCTAAAAGCTTCAGATATTTGTATCATCAATTTAGTAGGAAATAGCATTATTTGTTGGGCAGTGTGCCAGGATTGCTGTTATCTTCAAGTATAGAATAATTGCCAAAAAGATGAAGAGGGATGGGAGTAGAAGAAAATACCTGTACCGGAGAGGCGGAGATTCACCATCAATTCACTTTTTACTAGCGATCCCATTTTGGTCGTTTCCAAGGAAGGAAGGTTACAGTCCTACAATTACAAAGAATCAGGAACACTTCAGTGCTTGTGCTTTAAGGAGTGGCAAAACAGAACCATATTTCACATTTCTCTTCCAAAAAGCTTTACACAAGATATGCTAATAGTAACCCTACATTCACCAATGCAGCATTTAACTCATTGGAGCATGCCTACAAAAATTCAAGCACATTCACATACAGCCTCCCGAAGCACTAAAAAATGCCTATACTGTTACACCTTATTACAACTACAATTCTTTGTCGCTCGCTTGACAATTGGACACAGTCCCTTCAGATGATATTTCTTCCCCATCAGGTCTTTGGCTTCTTGAGGGGTCCGATTGTGTCTCACTCAACTCATCACTTCCAGGGGAATTTGGTCTGTCTTCATTGTAGACATCTAACGAATTGAATGATAACCTCTGTTTTTTACTCTTTCCCGACAAACCTTTGGTACCCAAGAGCTCTTCTGGATCATGAGAAGTTGATAGGGGGAGCTTTTCAAGGAGACTTGAGTTCAAGTTCCCTGATAAAGATGACCTATGTGAGCTGGGAGTGACGCAAGACCCAACTAACTTTAGAACTTCCGGTGATGGGGACAGTCCCATGCTTGGTTTCTTCTGCTGGTTCGTGTGCAGGGTTGAGGATGATGGATTCATGTTCAAGTTTAGAGCAGGTACGCTGATGTCAGATTCCAGACCTGGAAGCCTTGAAGTTCCTGCCATTTCCTGTGGCTGTGGATTCATGGGAAGTGGTGAGACCAATGAGATGGAGCAAGAAACGGTAGCATCGCCTTGGACAGGCCCACCGTCAAGCTCCTCCTGTTGGCTGCTTCCTACATCTGGTGGGGATTGTCTGAAAATAACCGATTTCCTTTTTCTTTTCTTCTTTAGACTCCGCCTTGGATCTTTAGGTAAAGAGGGAGCTGGACCTGGATTCACAAATGGGGGAATGGTAATAAATTTGTCTTCCCCATATAGCAAGCGAACTGATTGTGCAACTGCTGACACAGTAGGAGGCAGGTTAGAGTCTGGAGGCTTGGAAGAAACTTTTACAGCTTCTCTTAGCCAATGGGGTAGTTTGCCCTTTGAAGAATTACCATCTGTTACTTCTTTCAAATTTGCTAAACTGATCCCTTCGCTGGGATCAGGCAGCTGTCCTGAACCTTTCTCAAAATTGTTTGGTGATTCACCAAATAGTTTCAAAGATCCATCCAAAAGATTAGGCAACATCCCGTAGTTATCAAGACCAGGTTCATCATTCTCCTTTCCCTGTCTATCAGAGCTATGTGAGCTTTTTAAACCCGAAGAACCCAAGCGACTAGTTCCCAAAGGATTGAACATAAAAGGGTTTCCAACAGGTATGTCTGAATTTGCCCCTGATCGATCAGAAGCTCCTGCCGAACATTCTCCTGGAACATATGTGTGATATTTGTCATGGTTCCAGGTTGGTATATTTGCAAGTTGCTCATTTTGCAAACCAAGCCAATCTGATGCTTCAAATCGAGGTAGTTTAGGTACGAGATCACCGAGACCCAGTTTGATATCTGTTAGATGGGTATGAAATTTTGATCCTGTAACCAGTCTACTTCCATGCAGAGCCCGTGTCATCATCCCATCAGGGAGACTTGGAAATGGAGAAGATGTCTGTAATCTACTCTGCTGAGCTGATTTTGGCACCTGACAAGCTGGCCCATCCAAAATCTTTAGTTGCTCCTCCTCCCACCTGGATGATAAATCTTCTGAAGTTTTGTACCTTGAGAATTTCAATCTAGGATCTTTAAGAATGGCATCCCAGTTTCCCTTTCCATGCCTACGGACACCAATCCAAAGAAAATCAAGTTCATCGTCTGACCAACCATCTCCTTTTGGTTTCCTTCTGAAGTAGTTGGCAGATCCAGATCCAGTCCTCATCATTATGTTTTCAAGCACCTTCTTATGATTCTCAGGAAACGTCGAAAATGCTGGAAGCATCTGTCCCAAACCCAAGGAGGAAGCCTCCTCCTCATCTTGTTGATTTCCCCTCATAACATCTAGGGAAGGAAGTTTAAAACTGGGTAGTAAAGGTATGGTTGGAAGACAGCCATTAATGGCTTCAACTCTGCTATCCAGGGACAGATTTGATAAGAAGTTAAGCCGTGAACTAGGCAAGTTCTTCAATGGGATTGGATATCTGGGCAGCATTTTCTCATCAAAGGGAAAATTGTGGGTCGTCATATTTTCCTGTAAATCAGAGATGGACTTTCTAAATATCAGGAAATTCTGAAGTATACTCAATAGAGAAAGCCATCCACAAACTGAACAGAAAATGATACAAAATTCACCTGAGCAAATAAAAGATGGCCCTGCAAGCGTTCTACTGATGAAGTCGGCAATTCTTTGTCTGGCATAGCCTCAGCACCACCAATATCAGTGCCACTTAAAGTACCAGAGCAAGGGGATAATTTAAATGGAAAATCAGGTCCAGCTCCGATTCGGCTCTGCTTACAATTTGATCTTGACAAGCTTTTACGTGATGTCTCATGCTGATTAGCATTAGGAGCACAAAGTCCAAGAACCGGCAACAAGTTGATCGGGACTGAGTTTGCATGACTGGTGCCCAGAAAATGTTGGCTTGGAGGACAATTATCAGCGGACGAATACTCTATTGGACCAACAGCAAGATCTAATTTACTGCTAATTGTGTGCCTTGAAATTCTTCCCAGCCTCGAGGTTGAATTGATCTGGCTCTTTGGAGCATCTGCTGACTGGATAAGTTTGTCATCCTCCAAGATAAATACTGCAGTCCTCTCTTTATTAGTTTCTAATGATCCTGGTGCTTGATCTGAATCTGCCGCATTGATGTGAGGATACTGAGGGTGAAGGAGTGACCCATGTAGAGTCACTCCCTCACGAAGGAAGGATTCTTCCATTGCGTTTCTTTTAGCAAGCCGTTCTTTTTGTCTTGCTCGTAGCTTAGCACTGTTCATCAAAATAAAAGTAAATAAGGCTGTAAAAGTCAACATTGTAGGTATTGAAAGCTTGCACATCCAATCAAGCAATTTCCACAAATTATGTTAGAATTTCATCAACTTCCTCCTTTTTTTACACTTCCGATTCTGTTGAGCTGCACATCCAATCAAGCAATTTCCACAAATTGTAACGTTTGTTTTCTTCCTTTTACTGTCCATCCATCTCTACAAGGCCGTTTCTGGATGCCCTTGATTGGTGCCCCATTTCAGAAGAGAATACAAGTGATCTAGAAACTTCCTTCCCTTTGGAGAAAATTGGAGAGGTGAGATTTTGGTTTTGAGAGAGAGAAAACTTTTGAGCCAGATGGCATTTCAATGGCTTTCTTCCTAGATAATTGGGAACTCTGGAGGCTTTTCAGGGAGTTGTGTGAGAGAAAGAGTGAGAAAGGTGAAAGAGTTAAGATAAGTTAACCGGTGACAAGTGTTTACTGAGATATTCCCGGTGCATGGGTGGGAATTTCAACGTCACTAGATGGTCTTTTGAAAGATCTTCGGAAGGTAGAACCACTGAAGGTTCCAATTCTTCGGATGTTTTACAGTGAAAGATCCCTTCATCTTTAATACCTACCCGGTGCCCTTTATGTTGCTCGGATTCAGAGACGGGTATCTTGTTATTTGAGTGTTCTTTTTCCTTATCCTGTTGGTACAAGCCTTTTAACTTCTTCAGCATCCATGGATCCTCCACATCGATTCTAAGTGCAATACTCTCACTTACTCATTGGTCCTTGCATTCCTTCCTGACCTATCTTTTAAGGGTCAATGCAATTAAAGCAATTATTTCTGAATTATGGTGGGAGCGAAATCAACCAATTTTTTTTAAAGTAAACCCAGGAATTGGTTGGTATGTTGTCAAGCTTAACGCTTCCCAAATCTTTTCAAAATTCTCCTTGAAGATATTTTCCTTAATTGGGAAGTTTCTAATAGGATACAAGACAACACAAAGAATAGGAGAGAGAAAATTTAAGGAGGAATATTGGCTAAAGGTTTTATTGATGAGTGTATGTACACCAAGAGAGAATACAGAGGATGAAGGAAGTGGGTTTCCGTTTACTAAATATAGGTTTATTAAATCTTTACGAAATATCTACCATATATATTTCTACCAATCTTTACTATAAATATAGGTTTAATTTTTTTTTGCATCTTCTGGAATTTTTTGTTCTGTTTCAGGAAGTTCCTTTTTCCTTCTCTTTTTAGTCTTCACTCCAAGTTTGTTTTGACCATTAATCTCTTCTCATTTCTTGCACTATCTCAAGGGTCCATTCATGCTAGAAGGAAAATTGTGGATCAAGTGTTGGTTACTAATGAGGTCATTGAGGAATATAGGCGTGGTAAAAAGGAAGTGGTCATTTTTAAAATTGATTTTTGAGAAGGCTTAGACCGTGTAATGAGATTCTTTCAATAAGATTCACCATAAAAAAATGACATTTGGATAACTTCACAATTAAAGAAGAAAAGTTGTACTTTGCAATTACTTGTACATTCTATTCAGCTAATAACCATTTAATAACATTTTTATTAAGGCTATCCATCCAGCTCCTGTATTTTCATACTTGAGAAAATGTGAACTTACAATTTTTCTTTCAAAGCACGCCCTGCTGGTGTGTATTCCCTCTCTGGCTCCTGTCCCTGTTCTCTTTCTTCTTCACCACCACTCTGCTTTAAAAAATTAACAATGATGATTATGCATGTAATGAAGAAGACAAAATAGTGTAACAGGTTTCCTTTGTCTCAAGAAGTTAAAGAAGATTAATATTGTCGGACTCCAAACTAAGAAATTTGTCACTTCTTGTAAAATATTTTGAGATGTATGGATGACAGTTGCAAATCAGTCAAGCTGTGGGGTTGGTTCTCCTCCCCTAGTACACAACCAATGTTACAAAAGATAATAAAGGAAATCCGACAAGAATTTTTCCAAGTAATATCATTTGGTTCTCAAATAACAAGTATTAGAAGTAACTAAGTATATCATACAGCTCCAACTTAAAAATCACAAGAAAAATATGTAGAGATAATGAGGATCAATGAAACTTATATATGGGTGTGTCGTGTTGGGGGGGGGAGGTGAGCATGGACGGAAGTACAACCAAAGTTGAGAGTTTACTAAAGAGTAAAAGAAATATATCAAATGACAGAACTAGTCTAAAAAAAACAACAGCAAGAAGGTATTACTCATATTTATCTTTGATATCAAGAACAATAAAATGACCGTAAATGGGTACTATGCACACTGACTAAAGACAAGGGCTTACAGAAAACCAGGGATACGGAAGTACCTCACTCAACGTTTCACAAGGATGAGGAGCATATGCTTCCCTGTAAGAAACAGCTTTACGGAGGCGTTTCCCACGGCCAAGAGCTGCTTCCTCCTCACTCTGATAGTTCTCCCATCTACATCCAAAAGAAGCAATGTTAAACAAAAGTTACCATTTTCCATCAATATGCTTCAGGACCATCATGATTCAACCTTCAAAATTGATACCTTACACTATTCCTATCATAAACCAATATTAAAAGACTTCTAACTAACCCCACAAACAGGCTTCTCCTTCCAATATCACTTCACTATTCTATAATGCATTTTCACTAAATGAAACATGTAAGCAAATTAACTCACTCCAGCTTGTTAAAATAGACAGCAATAGGTCAATAGATTTCAAGATACTAGCTACCATTCTCATTTCTTTTCTAATAGACATTTCTCGTATATTCTTATTGAATTATGTTATATGTTTGCAAATCAAGCGTCCTAAGACTAATAGGCAGAGTTGAGAAACCTCAAGAAAAAAGTTTTTACCTGATCCTCAAAAGTCTGTCCCATTCATTTTCCTCAGCATCTGTCAGCCCATTGTCCACTTTCCTTCCTGAATTTTCTGTACAAATATCATCGGTTACACCAGTGGGTAATTCAGCTACTCCTTGTTCTTCTGCAGGTTCATCATTCCAATCGACAGACTGATGGGAATAAAATTGGATATTAACAACAGCAAAAATATACTTTGAATTTCTTTGATGTAGTAGTCAATAGATACGTATTATTCCACATGTTGAGCTCATGGACCCTAATTCCTAAAATGCTACCTGGAGTTGCCATTTTTTTGTTCGATAAGAGAACAATGTATCAGCCTGAACTTAAGATGGAAGGCCACCAAAAAAAAATATATCAATCCGTTTTGTTCATTCTTGGCATTGCAAATGAACCAAACTATGAAACAGTATAATACTACATCGTACTTTGTTACATTCAATATAGAGATTGTTCCACCACACCTCAACTTCAGCTCAAACTGTTAAAAATGAAAAAGTAAACATTCATAACAAAAACATTTTAAATTTTTTCCAGTCTGAAACAGAGTCTCTTGTGAGCTAAATTTACATCAGCTTTCCTAATACGAGCCAATTGAATACATTTTTCAAGCATCATAATCCCCAGGGTTCCATAAGTCATTAGATATGTAATTTGTTACCACCAGACAAATGCATCAAACTAAAAAGGAAGATGCAGGTCTTTTAATCCTCTCCCCTCTTTTGCTGTGCAACAACTAGTTAAGATTTTAACAAGCAATAAAGAACCGAATATATATATAAAATTTAGCCAGCATAAGAAAAATTATAACCTTGACGGAGCCAAGCATATCATTCTCTGTATCAGCTTCAGCAATTTCAGTTGCGTCAGATTGAAGGTTTGAACGGTCTAGCAATCTGAAAATTGCATTTTCATCCCAAACAATCTTATTGCCACTATCAGTACATTTATCCTTGTAGACGTCCCCCAGGGAACCAGTCCTCTTCTTATGCTTATGCTCCATATCTGTCACTGCCTCATCCTTGTTATTACAACTATTTTCAACTGTGTCCTTCTCACTAGTGATGGTTGAATCCCTAAATAATTCTTCCGTACCCCATTTCAGAATATCTTCTACTTCCTTTTGTGACCCTGACTTGTTAACAAAAAGCTGATCAAGCATCAATTTCTTCTTAGCAAGCTGCAAAATGCGCTCTTCAACGCTAGCACGAACTACAAGCCGGTATACCAAAAGTCTGTTTGATTGACCGATTCGATGTGCCCGATTCATAGCTTGGATATCAGCATGCGGATTAAAATCAGAATCATAAATAATAACAGTGTCAGCAGTTGCCAAGTTAATACCAAGACCACAAGAGCGTGTTGATAATAGGAAAACAAATCGACTCTTATCTTGGTTAAAGCGCGTAATTGCAGCTTGACGATCTGCCACTGAAACAGAGCCATCTACTCTCTCATATGTCTTAGGTCCAAATTCTATGGTCAAGTAATCTTCAAGAATATCAAGAAGCTTAGTCATCTGGGAAAATAGTAGAACTCTATGACCCTCCTTATGTAAAATCTTGAGCATAGAATGCAACAACGTCAACTTAGCTGAAGCTTTTATCCGCATTTCATGAAGGAACTCTACAGAACCAGATTCAGGCTCAGTGCCTGGTATAAGATATGGGTGATTGCAGACTTTTCGTAATTGCATCACAATATTTAGCATGGACTGTTGTGCAACACCCTTTCCAATATTCCTTAGTATCTGATAGTTTTTTGTCAGCATTGCACGATAATATTCAGCTTGGATGGATGATAGCTCAACAGGAACCATTCTTTCAGTCTTAGGAGGAATATTTTGCATAGCATCCTTTTTAAGCCTTCGAAGCATATGTGGAGCAACAAGTTTTTTCAGTTCTTCAACCTTTTCAGCAGTTTTAAGGTCATAAAACTTCTCCTCAAATGACGATAAAGAAGGAAATGAAGCTGGCTGCAAGAAATTAAGTAAGTTATACATCTCACTCAGGTTGTTCTGCAGAGGTGTACCAGTCAACAGAACACGATGTTGGAAAGAAAATGTATTAAGCAAGCTGAAAAGCTTACTTCCAGAATTCTTCAAACGGTGGCCTTCATCTACCACAAGTACTTCCCAGGGAACCCCACGAAGATAAGAAGAATCAACTAGAACCATTTCATACGTAGTCAAAAGAACATTAAATTTAAAGGAGACGGTTTTCTTATTTGACTGACTTGGATTGCTAGCATGCCATTCATACTGACGGATAGTTGCTCTTGCCTTTGCACCTCCATGGTATTCCACAACATTCAAATGTGGGGCCCATAAAGAAAATTCAGAAAGCCAATTAGGCATTGTGGACAGCGGGACCAAGACTAAACAAGGGAGTCTTGCTTTAAACTCAAAATATAATGATGAAATAAAAGCACAAGCTGATACTGTTTTTCCAAGACCCATCTCATCAGCAAGTATTACATTTTTTGACTTGTACCAGCATTTCCTCAGCCAGTTGAGAGCTTCAAGTTGATGAGGAAACAATGAACCCCCTTGAAGTTCCTTAGGTTGCTCAGTAAGAGTAGCTATCTCAAACTGTGAATCACCATATTTCCTAGGTAAGCTTTCCTTGGAAGTGTCCTTTTCAATTGTTTGCTGCTCAAAATCATTGAACAGTTGGATCAGATGTGGAGATTCTTCTAGAAAAGGTTCTTCTAATTTTTCCCAAGTGCATTCATCATAAGGAAGGCCACTCCATTTTATAAATGCTTCATGGGCCCCATCCTTGCAAGAACGAAGAGCAATCACTCGCTGGGGCTGCTTCCATCGTTCCTCACATATATTAATGACAGCAGTCCCATATTTTGCCTTGTAATTTTCAAGTTTTCTCTTTGCTAAAACTTTCAGATGAGATTCAGGAATCCAGCTATTATGAATATGAGACTTACCAACCCATTTCACTAGAAATTCATAATGTATGGTGGTCTCAGCATTCCTACATGCAGTATCAGGTAACAAGGAATCCTCAATTTTATTTTTGGCAATGCTACTGACACCTACTTCTGTATCACCTTCTATTATATTATTGGTTCCAAAAGAAACAATCTTTTCACACACTTTTAAGACATCATTTCCATCACTTCTCAAGCTGATATCAACATTCTCCTCTGAGACGGCATTTTCAATTGTTGAACCCTGATCTTCTAACGTTGCAGAAGCTTCATCTTGACTTTCAGTGTTCATGGTTGTAGTACAGCAACCAATATTGCCCTTGCTCAATATGTCCAAGGCCATATCTTTCTTTGATTTTTTGTTCACAGATCTTCTATATGCCTGTATTTTATCTTTCTTTGTATCTCTCTTCAAGCTTTCTTCCATATCACCACTTGGACCTACCCTCTCTTGAGCCTTTATGACATTTTCTGTTCCAACTACTAAGACATGAACATCATCAAATGCAGATTTGTCCCCTGTTTCTCTGGCTTCTTCTAGATTTAGAAGATTGTCAGGATGATCATTAACAGCTATCTCGGGTAAATATAAAGATTCCTCACTACTACCATGAACACGACACCCTAAAACTCGATCAACCTGAGAAGTTCGCCCAGAAAAAACCAAACAAATGAGAGCATGACAGTTTGTTACAGAAGAAACCTGAAAGAGCAAGGAATTCTACCATTGAAACAGATAGAATTTCGTTTTTAGAAGCATTATAGTTTACCTGTAAAGTCTCACCATCCAATCCATTTTCACATACCAACATGGCATCTACATGATTTGTTACTTTATCAAGCTCGACCAACTTATCTTTGTCATCATGGAGAAGTCTCTGCAATAAAAAATGTGCTTAGTTCCAAATTGGTAATATTTGCTCAATATCAATTGATAATATTTGCTCAGGTTCATGCTAAAAATTTCTTTTATTTCTTTCCACAAAAAGTACCGGAAAGTCTCAATTCCAATAAATTGTTGAAGCTGCAAATTTTCAGCAGAAATTCCTCCCTTCTTAGACACCCTTCCACCAAAATTACCAACTCAACAATTAATTAAGTGATCTTGGCAAATTTCCAGCAAAGATAAAAACAAACATTAAATATCCAACCAACCTTACAAGCAAAGCTTCAATATATGAACAAATGGTCTGTCAACACACCCAAATAAATACACAGAATGGCAGAATTATGCAGCCATATCTGTCACAAAATGTTACAAGTTTTGAACCTCTCAAATCCAAGAGCCAAATATAAACTTGAATTTTAGAATTGGACTCCAAGAAGACAGAATGGCATAATTCATTAAACTAAACTTCATAAAATCCCAACAAGCCAAGGGACAGCCAAAATCATGAGTGAACACGGGAGATTTGTGATCCAAATAGTGGTTGGCCATTCTTCAAAAGTCTCGACTAGTAGAGTACAAAATCTTACAAAGCTTTACCTGAACAAAATAAAGCAAAAACCAACTCTCTCACAAGAACCATACTATAAACCAGATTGCAAGTAACTCACCCTACCCACATTAGAGAAGAAACAATCCCAATTACTAATAATATTCAAACAACCCACCAATTCTTTAAGAACAATGAGTGGAGTAGGGAGGAAGTTTCGAATTTGGCTGAATTCCAGTTTCATGTTGGTATTCATTTGAACATTCATTTTGTACTAAATTGGGGGTCTTCCCATGAAATTCTAATGAGAATCCTACGCTCACGTATGGTCACTTCACTACATCAATGAAAAAGTTTTGTTTATTAAAAAAAAAAAAAAAAAGGTGAGAGAGAGAAACACGTCAACCTGCGTATAACTCAACTACTTAAGGCATATATCCTGACCAAAAGATCGAAACCCAAACCCTAAATGTGGTTGAACTCAAAAAAAAAAAAAAAAAAA
>NW_019268559.1:157567-162252 GCF_002738365.1 Cucurbita moschata | reverse complement strand
GGTTGAACAAAAAAAAAAAAAAAAAAAAACTACTAGAGAAAATTAGTTGGATATTTTTCAAGCACATTGACCACTGTCCTTTAGATATGTGAAGCAGAAGTAAGAGGTGCTTTAAATACACTCACTCACTCTACATCTCTCACAAACAGACAGGAACCAGTGTCATATTCATCACAGCAAAATGTTATTCAACAAAGTAGGTGGCCTAAACAAAGTAATTACCAATGTTACGTTAAACTAGCATGTGGCCCTAAATCAATCAAATATATCCTATATGGTGGATTTAACAGGAGAAAATAAGCATTTGACGGAGAAAAAAAATCTATTCACTGCATAAAACAGAAACAATGGAGTGTGAGGTCGTAGGTAGCTGAGAAAACAGAAAAATGTCGAACTCCAGTAAACTTGTTGTTCATGCATAAGACATCCTAAGAAGCACAAATGAAGAGATGAGAGTATTAGAGGTACCTCATCTTTTCTCTCAAGATCTGAATTCTTAGTCCCAATCTCTTCCTTCGAAGAGGAAGTAGGTATGTCATGGTCAACATGTTTATGTTTCCGTACTGATTTACTATTTCCAGGACTAGGAGCATCTACTTCGCATCCAAGTTTTTTTGAAGTGCTAGCTACACACGTTGCCTTTCCATTTTTATGCTTCTGCTGACCAACATTTTTATTGATCTTCTTTTTCCTTTTTCTTGTTTGCTTCATCGCAGCACTGACTGCAAGAACAAGGTTCTTACTCGGAGATGCATCCTCACAAGAAACTCCAAGCTTGATTTCAAGCATATCAGGATTCTTATCAGGAACCTCATCACATGGCTCTAATTTTTCTGTTTTTGAATGAGATATAACCTCCAGAACAGCAGGAACCGACTTCTCTTCTGTTTGAGAGTTTGATGGAGATGCATTGCATAACTTTTCATCATCAACGTTGGCAGGAGAAGATACACTTGTTTCAGTATTACCATCCGATGGATGACTTAGCTTGGCACTACAAGACACGTCTACATTGGAGGTGGCTGATTTCCTTCCAAAACTCTTTACTTTATTAGCCAATATTGATTTTCTCCTGATGGAAGATCTCTTCTTGGCAAGAATGGAACTTCCAAATATCTGGGACACTTCCACAGTGTCAGCAGATTTAATTCCATTTTTACATTTTGCACCAACTACTTTTGTTCTTGCTCGCTTAGATATGGGGTCTAAATAGCTTGTGGTATGTAATGGTAAATCATTCTTCTGATTGCAGCTTGGGCAAAGCCACTTACCCATGGGGATCCGCTTCAATAAATATCAGATTCATGCAAAAGTTAGACCAGAGCATTGCAAACAATTATTTGAATGGCCAGTAGCAGAAAGAGTATATGTCTGTCCCAGTAGCAAATGAAAGATTGAATCAACAAACCTTAAGGGGTGGATTAAGACACTGAAGATGGTAGGTCCTTGGACAGCTATCACAGCATAACAAGTTACCACCACGATCACAGACCACGCATTCAAAGAAATACTGGATCAACAAATAATAAGCATATTCAACTTGGAGAAGCAAGTGCATCCATGGCCTAATATTAGCATAAATAGTTGGAAAAGATCGAATGATGCATGCTAGAACATTACCTTAAACAGGCAAACAAAAGACTAATGGAGCTATTCTAGTCAGACAAAAAGGAACTCACCCCATCATTTCCTTTCTTCTTGGATGAAAACTGGTTGCGACATACTTCACTTTTCACCTTCCCTTTAGCCAAAGAAACGCTCCGAGGGGATTCTATTGCAAGTGAATTGTCTTCCCTTTTAGTGGGAAAATCAGTAGCAGTAGGAATCTTTCTCCTTTTGCGTTTCATGACCCAATTTCTGCTAATAACTTTACTGCTTGATGATTCATCCTCCTTCATACCTTAACCCTGAGTCTCGAAAAAAAAAAACACATGTACCACATCATGAGTTGGCACAAAAGTCAAGCAGGCAGAGCATCTAGAAAACGCAGTTGCTGTTAAGTTGATGTTCAGCAGAGCATCTCAAAAACATAGTCACTTATACTTCAATAATATATTCATTTTCATATAAAACAAAAGCCTCCATATCAACCTACTCCAACGCCATTTTTGAACAATAGCAATAATATCCACTGTAAGTTACAGATACTAACATTATATCACTTTCTTTTATGAAAAAGCTGAAGAACAAGAGACCAAGTAATTGTTCCTTTTTGCATTTATTTCTAAGGCACTCTTTCATTTCAACAGAAACAGACGGATATACCTGAATGTTTTTAATTCATCAATTGATGTGAATCCGTACTTCCTTCAATCTATCACATCCAAAGACAGCCTAATTTATAAGAAAACGAATATGATCATGTAAAAATAAAAAAGTTCAATTCCCAAATGTCAATCCCAAACCCACCTTTATGCTAAAAACCCAACAACCAAATTTCGATTCACTATAAGATCTCTCATTCCTTTATATCACCTTCTTGCAAGAAATTCACCATTTCTTTCCAATCCCTTGAGCTACCTTACAAAAGGTAAAGCAAGTGGTAAAGTGTGCAAGACTGAAAGGACAAGAGTTACCCTACCTCTCATAAAAAGGCACCTTTTGCTCTCATCATTAGGTCTATTATGAACCTTATTCACCAATATCAGCAAAAATTTCACACAACTAGTATGAACAATAGTTCTTTTTTCAATAATGTGAGTATCCAAGCTAGCTTACACATACTTGACTCTACTTAGCTATCAAGAAATTTACAGGATTTTACCTTAGGTATATGGCGGGAATGGGATTTGACAAATTCCTCTAAATTCCCTCTAGTCTTCTCATATGCCCCTATGAAAGTAAGCCAACTCATAGTAGTGTAGTAAGACTAAGATTGGTTGGGTCTTGAATATAAAGGACAGTCAAAGTTTATGTTTAGTTTATTGTTTATTTATTTTACCGATCCCACAACTACTGTCTGCCACCAAACTTATGACCGTAATACTATTTACGCCCTAAAGATCCAAAATATATAAGCCAAGCTATTTAAATAGGCCACAAAAGTGAAACTTCTCCTCTCTAATCAGAAAAGGAAATTATTATCCAGAAACCACTATTACTTTGAACTTAACGCAAGTCAAGTCATCAATAGAGCTATACCTCTATAAAATTAAATGGAACCAAACTTTTGACGAGAAGTTTAATCTAAGAATTCAATACTTGAAAAGATGCCTCAAAATGCTAGTTCTATCCAGAATAATAAGGCTGTGATTCAGAGTTCCCTACGCAAAAGCAATGCGTGTAAAAATGTAAAGCATATGAAATTCCTCCCATTGGCGTGCTAACACAGTTCATGATCATGACTAGGCTAGTTAAGCAGTAAATTAAATGTATTCTAACAATATTAAAGAAAATAAACCCAATTAACAAAATGGAGCATGAGGGACAAATCAACTACATGCTTTGTAACACGTGTAAGTGACGAGTACATTAAATGAAGGAAATTAAAAAGCTGAGAAGAAAAACAATATGCAGATCACCCAGAAGAAGTCCAACTACTGCATTGATATATGTTACTGTCAAGTAAAGCAAACGACATGCCCAGAATCTCACAAGCACCCAATGCTGCAAATGTAGACTATCTACAATGATAAAAGTGAAAATTCATAAAACCTTAGCAACCTAAGCATGTACTGAAATTAACACACCTAACCCCAAACCCCCATTCAGTAACTAAATATGATGCCATAGTCAAAACCCCAATTAGCAAACCCTTCAAAAATATCAACTTGAACAACAATCAAAAGTTTATGAACAAATACATTGCAGGAATCAAACACTCCATCTACACAAAGTAGTCAGAAAGCAGACATGGGGTAAGGTGAAATTGCACGATTCCACAAAGAGCGACTCATATTGGGCAACACATGACTAAATTAAAGGAAAAAAGACTGACCCAGAAAAATTAAGAAGCTCAGAAGGCATACCTGTGGATCAAAAGGGAAAACAGAGCATGCTAGTATGTGATTGAGGGTGGGAGGAGAGTAAGGAGGTTCGAGAGTTAGGGCTCGGAAAGTTGGAGATGAGAGAGAGGGAATCAAAGAGAGATGAATAAATAGAGAGAGAGAGTTTAAGGAAAGGGAAGCAGAGAAATGAAATACGGATTCGCCGGGGTCATAGGACGGGGTTACACTCTGACATGGCAGAAGAGAGAGAGATTGACATTGTGATTGTGGGTTGTTTTGTGCATATGTTGGCGTTGGGTTTTGGGTTGTTGCTGTTGAAGCTTCCAAGGAACCCAAACCACTGGATTCTCGCCACGTGCCATCCATAGAGCCTTTACGCACTTCGCTTCAGCCTTCAGGTTGCGCACTTTCCTTTTTCCTCGGTTCAGCCCTTCTCTTTCCCCAACAACACAGAGAAACACTGAGAATATGGAAGAAGAAGAAGAAGAAGAAGAAGAAGAATCATAGCCTCTTTGTATCTCCGCCTCCATTCTTCGATTCGCTTCCCTGCAATTCCTCCGCTCTCCTATTCTTTCCAATTTGTACATTTCAGTGCCAGATCGTCTCTCTCTGTGTTCATGTCGATTATGATAATACAAGTAGCGGCGCGGGATTTATTTTATTTATTCTTTTTTTTTTTTTTTTTTTTTTTTTTTTTTTTTTTTTTTTTTTTTTTTTTTTTTTTTTTTTTTTTTTTTT
>NW_019268559.1:149314-156800 GCF_002738365.1 Cucurbita moschata | reverse complement strand
TTTTTTTTTTTTTTTTTTTTTTTTTTTTTTTTTTTTTTTTTTTTTTTGCAGGAGGCGCTTTTCCCGCCATATCCATCTGGATTGATCTGAAACTGAGCCCACCCATTAACTCGGGAGAGGCATCTACATAGTTGCTTCTTTCTTTTCCTCTTCTACCGAATAAACTGGATTAGCATATTAATGGCCCTTATTTTTTTAACACCACAATCTGGATTAGCATATTAATTATTTTAGCTTTTTTAAATCTCGAGAGCAAAATCTTGAAATATCTAGTGTTTATATATATATATAAATATATTCTTTTTAATCTATATAATCAAATGGGTTAACATGAGCTCTAATCAAATTTGTTTTCATTAACGGGCCCGAGGAAAGAAACATATTAGACAAAACTTCAACATATGTTTTTGTCGTTTTTTTTCTCAAGTCAATAATATGTTAGATGGGGATTAAAGTTGAACTTAAAATATTTGATAGGATTGGATGAATTATGAGGAGGGAGGGGAGGGTACTTGACCAGACGGCTGATAGCAGTGTTTTAAATTCGTATTGATATTTGTTGCACCAATGCAGTGCTGGGCCATGCTCGTCAGCCCTGTCAAAGGACAGCCACAGTATTTACAAAGGCCTGCAGTGCAACAACCTCAGCACAGAGTTGAAGGAAATTGGAAACATCAAGGCTTCCAGGCTTTGCTGAGCAGCGACGTGAGTTGAGTTGACATGTGGAAATAAGAGCCTCCCACTTTGTCTCTTAATTATGGCTGCAACTGAGAGCATGATGTAACCAAATTGTCTCTTAATTATGGCTCATCAACTCTTACGCTTAGTTTGAGTTCAACCACAACGAGTATCAGTAGGGTGGGTGGGCACAATACAACTCGTCTCTGGTTCTAATTCAACTTACATGATTGCCTCTCTTCAACTGCAACTGATACTATTGTATCAGGAAAATCATCATAAACAAGGAAGATTATGGATAAATGTGCTGGTGGCAAGAACAAAGTCAGTTGACCTCCTCTGTGATCATATATACATATAAAATGATTAAAGAAATCAACAGTAGGGGCTAACAGATCTAAGAACTATAGATCTGGGATCTGAGTCCCAAGAAATTCAAACCAAATATGGAACTTATGGAGAAACAAATAAGTGCAGCCTAGATTGTTCAATTGTTGTCAAGAGTTGTTGAATGACTAAAATATGTCAGCAGGGAGAAACATAGCATCATTCTTTCTTGGATGCAACTTCAGATTCTTTTGTGAATACAACCAGACATGTTATCGTGACAAATGATTCTCACCATTAGCCAAAATGTTAGCTAGAAGAACTGATGTGAAAGCTACTAGTTGAGTTGTCTTGTCTATTCTTGATTGCTAAAAGTTTGATGTTGTCTCTAGTCATTAAATCTATGTGGAAATCATATATGCAGCAGGTGGATTGATTGTATATGCTCCCCATACCATTATGTACATGTCCGTAGCATAAAACTACAAATATTTAGCCAATAAAGACGTACCTCAAGCGATTCAATAAATACGCAACAACCCGAAAGGCTACACAAATTCATAAGAAAATATATAATACTGGGACTACAGTTCTATACATGCCGATCAAGTTATCATGACTTTCAGGCCTGAAACATGACCTGAAACATGACTTTCCGGCCAAGACTAAGAATATGCAACAATGAAAGTAAGGTTTGTCCACCAAGTTCTTTGTCGGCCATATGCCTATGAAGATAAAGGTAGAGCTTAAATCAGTAATTCTTCTCCATATTTTTAGAACAAAGGGAGAAAATGTAAGAGAGAAAGAGAGAAAGGGAGGGGGCAATGCTCCAAAAAAGTGGAAAGTTGTTTAGTTTCAATGAAGAGAAAAATAGCAGGAGTGCATTAAAAACAGGGGAAGAAGGAACTCATAGATCCTCCAAAAGAGGAAAAGTTAGAAATTACTTGGCTTGATGTAATGGACAAAAGACTATATATAGAAAATAATATCATATTAGAAGCCCACAAGAGACATCCAAATGCTATCTTTACTGCACTTTGCACATCCCACATCAGATCAATTAAGCCACGATCTGTTCGCATACGATTACAAAAATTTAAGTACGCACCGCAAGCGAGAATCAAGGCATACCAAGTCATTCAATCATTGAAGCCATTCTCTCCCGGAGACAAGGAGCCTCCTTTATCGCCCTCTAAATCTGCAATACATGAAAGGACCCAGATGACCGCTCAACAAAATTTTGCAAAGGAAATGAAATATAGCCTTAATTTCTCAATATTGCTTAACCAGTGCAATAGTAATAGTATCCATGTGCTGAAGCAGGAGTAGTTCATTCAAAAAAGAGGGGGAAAAAAGGGATGCAAAGTAATTGCACAAGAACAAAACAAATAATATCAATGACGTTGTAAGGCTGAAATCCAAGAAACATTCATTCTGTTGGCCTTCACAGTTAACAATGAAAGCTCGGAAAATCAGAATAACATAAACCCCCAATTTCGAAACAAAAAAGGTCAATTACGTTTAGAGGTGAGTAAATATTGTGAAACATAAATTTGAGCTCCCCACAGCAGACAAGAGGGTGCTGCATTGATTGAAACGCCAGGCTGGATCCATCCAGGATAATAAAAACGGCGTTCTGAAAGTGGAGGGCTCTACTTGAAAAGATGTTGATTAATTGAGGAACAGAAGAGATGAGCATATTAAAGATCTGCACAGATAACATTGAACCGCCAAAAACAAGTGCCGATGAACTTCCAAGTTCCGACTACGATTTTTCTCTCAGATGACTGAATTTGGGCAATGAAATGACTAAACAATCGGAAAACCATCTCGCCTTCCTTGCCCAAAAGGCTGTGTCGCCAAATGTCGCGCCGTGGAACAATAAAAAGGTTAATAAATTAATCAAACCATCAAAAGAAAGGGATATTAACATTTTTATTTTATTTTATTTTATTGTGTTTAAAAATACCAATTTATTAGGTAGATTTAATGGATTATGTTATTATTCTTGAACGAATTTTAGTACTCTACTATTTTACTATTGAAATTTCACTATTAACATCTACATTTGGTCGATTAACTAATTTAAACAGTATGATGAAAATTTGTTTACTTAGTTGCAAATTATTTAAAAAATTAGTATGATGTAAATTTCAACACCCATATATTAAGAGCTGGGAACAATGAAGGAAGCTAGTGATTCTATAATAGTTATAAAATGAATAAATTTGAAGCTTCTAAAAACTCGTATAAAATTGAATCTGAACTATAAAATAGAAAAAGTAGGGAATAAAAAAGAATGAAGCAAATTTGACGATATAAAATATAGAATAAATAAGGTGGAGAAAGCAAATGAAGAAAGGGGAAGTTGAGAAGGAGCAGAAAAATAAAAGGGAGTCATATAAATGAGTATTTGTCGAGACAATGAAAGAAAGTTTAGAATATAAATGATATATAATTGGGGGTTGTCAGCTAAATTGTGGCATGAGGAGGCCTCCTTGTTTACCGCCCATCACTCCTAGTGTGCACCATATCTTTGATTGTGTGTGATGAAGCTGAAGTCAAGGGGTAGGTTAAGTAGTGGAGGAGTGGAGGTTGGGCTGGAAGGGCTGAAGGCGGTAGGGGTGGAGGAAGGGCGGCGGAGGAGGAGGGAGTGGGCCGCCCAGCTGAAGAACGCTGTTGGGCTCATGAGGATGAAGCTGAAGTTGCAGGTGGGGATGGATAATGTGAGGATTACTGAACCCGAAAGCATTGCCATGATCATCATCATCGCCTTCCATACATACAACTGCCTGATCTTGATCAACGCCATGATGAGGATGATGATGAGGATGATGATGATGATGATGATGATGATTCT
This sequence comes from Cucurbita moschata, assembly GCF_002738365.1. Lineage (NCBI taxonomy): Eukaryota > Viridiplantae > Streptophyta > Magnoliopsida > Cucurbitales > Cucurbitaceae > Cucurbita > Cucurbita moschata. The sequence goes on along the minus strand of NW_019268559.1, from coordinate 152,935 downwards.
GATGCTGATGCTGATGATTCTGATGCTGATGATTCTGATGCTGATGCTGATGATTCTGATGCTGATGCTGATGATCTTCCGGCCTCCTAATTCTCATCTCTTCCTCTTCGCTTCTTCGTTTCTGCATCATCATCGCCGCCGCTACATCCTGCTGCTGCTCCATCGCCATCTGCTGCTCTTTTATCTACACTAACCTTATTGTTTAATTTCCAGTAATCAAATATGGATTTACTAATATTAATTAATTAATTACCAAATGGTAGATTTGTTCATTTTCATCCTCCAGCATTTTCTCCTACAGCACCACGTAGCATGCACCATCATCCAGAATCACGAAAACCTTAATTAAATAAATTAATATATATATATCTCTACCTTCCTCCGCAGGTTTTCCACTTGCTGATGTAACACCTCTGACTGCAGCAGCCAAAAATAAAAAAGAAAAATAAAAAAAGAAAAAAGAAAAAAGAAGTAGAGGCCATTAATTAATTAATGAATTAATTAATTGCCTTTCGAGCTCGAACTCTGTTGAGGGAGGTTTGGAGACGGTTCTCGATTTCGTCGAGATCGCGAAGCTGGAAAGTGCTCAAATCCTCCGCCGTGTAGCGCTGCAAGCTCAGCTGAAGCTCGTCTGTGTCTTTTCTCATAATCCGCAACAGCCTCTCCAATTCTTCCTGGACATATGTATATATATTATCATATTCTCTCGCTCTCTCTCTCTTTGTATGTATGTATATATATAAATGTAATAAAATAAAATGAAATAAATATACGTACCGGGTCGTTCATATTCTGGTCCGGAATAGGGTTCCCGATGGCAATCTGGTAGCGCCTGATTATTTGATCCATGCTGCTGAATGGAACACATTTGAAAGTTTTTTTTTTTAAAAGAAAAAGAAGTAAGTAGTGTTGATATAAAAAGAAAAGAAAAGAAGAGAAAAGAAAAGAAAAGGAAGTGAACTCACCAGGTTGCCTGGCTGCAGTATTCAAACAACTTGCCGTTACTGGAGAAGACGATGAGGGCGATCTGTGCGTCACACAGAACGGAGAGTTCATGAGTCTTCTTGAACAGCCCGGCTCGCCGCTTAGAGAACGTAACCTGCCTTGTCGTCCGATTTTCGATTCTCCTGATCGCGATTTTTCCTCTGCCCATTCCGGTATTCAACTTTTGTTACTTTCTGCTTCCTCTTCCTCTTCTTCTTCTTCTTCTTCTTCTTCTTCTTCTTCCTCTTCCTCTCCTTCCTCCTAGCTTCAACATAAGAAGGATAACCCTAGCTAATCAGGCTCTCTCTCTCCCTCTGTATATATAAACGTATACTGAGTGCTGCATGAGGCTTCCAAGTATATATATTATTTATTAATATTTATAAAAAGAAAAGAAAAAAGAAAAAAGAAAAAGATTGGAATGGGGAGGGGGGTAAGTAATAGTAATATAGGAGAATGAGTGAAAGAGGGAGAAAAGTAGGAAGTGAAATGGCGACACATAACCACTCTCTGCGCTGCTTTATGGAATTTGCCAAATTGGGAGACTCCCATAATCACACCCTAAAACCACTTCCTTCCCCTTTTTACCCATTTCTCTTCCCTCTCTCCCTTTTTGTCTTCCCACCCCCATTTAATTCCACATTTATTATTATTTTTTATATTAAAAAAAAAATAAAAAAAATCATATGGGTAAACATTGGAGAGAGAGAGAAGACGAAGGGAACAGGTGGTGGCTGCAAACACACAGAATATTACGACTAAAAATGGAAACGACACAGTTTTACGTCCACTTCAACCCTCTCTCCTTCCACAGACTTCACATGCTTTAAATTTCCTAAATTGAACCCAACAACTTCCAACTTCACCTTCACCCTCCCATTTTCAAATATGAATGCGCTCTCACTTAATATTCAAACTCCATTATTCTCTGCATCCCTTCTCTTTCTCATCATTTTCTTTCAAACCCTAATTTTAAATTCCTTTCCAATGTATTCCACCGTTGCAGCTTCCACATTAAAACCTTCATTTTCATCAAATTACTATCCCCGTAGTACCACAACACACACAAGCTAAAATTTTAAAATATCGGTCCCAAAGGTAGAGAGTCCGAAAGACGACATACGAGATGTTCAGAAATTATATACATAACAGGAGAAGGGGTGCAAGTGCAAATGGAAAAACTGAAATAAATTTTTAGAAAAAAGAATTTTTTTTGCATCCTATAAGAGATGCCATAGCCAGCGGTAAGCAAAATTATTTATAGGCAATAATGACAAATTTAGCTCTACAAAGTACAAACATGCGTAACTGTACGAAAGGCCATTGAAATTGAAGGGGGGAAAGAAAAGAAAGCAAGGAACTAAAATCTATTCGAGTAAACAAATTGATCTGTTCTTTCTCTAAACATAACTACAATTAGGGCAGCAAAAAGCGTTGGCCTAGCCAATACAACATATAATATGTTATGTGTTTCAGCAAATAGGGCAAGGCCCAACTTCGTTGAAATATCTGAATCCCAAACTGTACTTCACGCCTGTCCATGAGAATCGCAAAACCTGGAAGCTTCCCGATGGTTAGTACACAACACAAATCATTCGGAACATATTGCATATAAGGTGAAGTTCAATGATACAGTACAATTTCATTTGATAAATAAAGTTTACGTTGTGCTGATTTGGGATCCAGAGTATAAAGTGGAAAACGTACGCAATAATGAAAAGGTTCACTATATTACTATGAAAATCTAATTGACATGCCTAATGTCTTGAGCAATATACGTCAGATTAGAAAAGGGAAAGCAAAAGACAAGACAGAACTTTTTGCAGTTCAAATTAGTTGTAGGAATCATACATAGGTTGCTATGTACTATCCAGAAGAGCAACATATGAATTGAGTTTTGGAGGCCAACGCAGCTCCTCACATATAGTACGAGCAATGAAAACAAAAGTAGTGCTCATAAATTTTATGGGTATGTGACTTCGATCTTATTTCATAAGTGGTTAAACCTTTACCTCCTAAGATCATCCAAAAAATTATTTGGGACAAGGACTTTTTACATCATACCTTGATTTTTAGGTGTACAAGGGAGATGACATAGGTTGAAAATTGACTTCTGATATCCTGTTATTTACTCCTCAAATATGACCCCCTTCATCAAAAAAGCAAACAATGGCAAATACACATTCACATCATTATCCAGCTTCAGATCCGAGTCTCTGGTCCAAGAATTCATCAAGTTGCCCCCAGTTTGGGATGTCAGGTTTACTCGAATCATCACAAGGCAAAGATCTTATGCAGCCAAGAATGTGCTTAACATCCCGAAGCAACCTGGTATGCAATAGAAAAAGGGTGTCAGAACAAGGAGCATATTGTAATAATGTTTCAGTGATAAGTTAAACAGGTGATGATGTCCTCCGTTCCAGAAGGACAAAGGGGCATTACCTGTCCTTTGCTTGAGGGGTGCTTATGTCTAACCGTGAAAATGCCTCAGAAATTTGTAAATGGAAGATTTTGACCACTTGCCTGAAGATCGCACCAAAGGAATTAATTAACTTCTAAGTAGTAGAACGGGAAACATGTTTTATTTACATTCGGCTATAAGTTTAGCAGTGATCTATTCTTTTTCTTCCCCCCCCC
>NW_019268559.1:131577-149205 GCF_002738365.1 Cucurbita moschata | reverse complement strand
CCCCCCCCCCCCCCCCCCCCCCCCCCAAAAAAAAAGAAAAGGAAAAAGCCCAATTAGAAGATCCGAGTTTGCTTAACATATCTACAACAGGAACCAACATATGTATCTCGTAATTGGTCTGCTTCAGAACTCATAAACTAAAAGAAACCATTATGTGCATCTCCAGTGGTAATCTCGTTCACGGAGAAACTTTGGAGAGTTTTTAATTTGTTCTCCTTGCATGAAAAATATATTTACTGTGAAATGTTTTATCTATGAAACAAAATTAGACATACAACATGTTTGATAATTATTTATTTATTTTTTTTGAAAATTGTACTTGTTTTCTCCCAAATTCCTAAAAGAAACAAGTTTTTTAAAACTATGTTGAAGTTCTCAAAACTTAGCTCGACTTTTGAAAACACTATATGAAAGTAGGGAAAAAAAAAAAAAAACTCATGGATGAAGGTATACTATTTATAAGTTTAGTTTTAAAAAATCAAAGCTAAAATTAAATGGTTATGAAAGAGGGCGAAAAGTTTTCAACATAAGAGAAGGCCTGGATAAAACTTTAGCAATGCATTCATTATATTACAACTTACCTAAATATTGCCTTAACATCAGCCTCATGTAAGGTTCGAGATAAAACACGCTGAAGGTACCCAACTTCCTGGATAGCGATGATTTCAACCCATGTCAATTGGAAATGTGTATAGAAACAAGGCAAAAAATAGTACAATTAAAAGCAAAGAGCCTTCAATCAAACTTGTGAAATAACTTATGCTGTTTTGCACCAACTACATTCTCACATGCAAAGTGCAAAAAAGGACTTGGATATTGAAGAGAAAGAACTAATCCCTTAATTGACATGGACACAAGATAGGCATCTAAAGTAACTAGAGAAACAGGCTCTTGTCAAACTTAGATGTACTGGTTTGATTAGTGAATTCATGTACCTACCTTGGTAAGGGATCGAGCAAACTGACTGGGCTGAGGGTCAGCATCCTCGAGTCTATTCCAACTTTCAACAATTTGCGGCAGGCCACGTAGATGTACTAATAACCTTTCCCTCATTATCTGGACCAGCTTAGTATGAATTTCATCTCGGTGAACTTTGTAATCCTAAATGATTAAATAATTCAATAAATGGTGCAAATAAATAGCAGACAGTTCTTGTAAACTTAGCTTTTATTAAAGAAATGACATTAATACAGAATCTTGTAACAGAAAGCTGTCCGAAAATTCAAGAGTAATAATACAGGGGCTATAACAGGAATCTAAAAATAGTACCAGAATAATTCAAAAGTTATATAGTGAACATATGCATACATACACACACATATAAGTTTAATAGAAAATTTGGTCTTGAAGAAATTTAAAATTTTCTCTATGGCTATAAAAGTTAGAACTTTGTTCTCATGGTTTAATAAAACCTTTCATAAATAGTCACGGAGGATTTTAGCAATAAGGACCAAATTTGCAATCTAACCAATTTTTTTTTTATTATTATCCAAACACTAACAATTAGGAAAAAAAAAAATGAAGCTATTCTGCAACTTCGAACAACAATTTAAAAATAAATTAGTTTGATCTTAGAAAATAACCAATTTACCAATCATCCAAGATAGCTAATAAATATATAATTTTTTCCTTAAAACGTGTCCCAGACTCTTCACTTTGTCTCACCCCATGCACCCAAAAAGATTGAATTCTTGTTTTCGCTCCCTTTAGTAAGTAGCTGCTCAATCAAATTTCGATGTCAATTGCATATGAATCTTTTGGGGTTGGTTACAGTGTTATTAAGTCCCCCACCCCCACCCCCTAAAATCATACATCAAGTGAACCAGCACCTACTGGACTTCAATCTAATTCCCATTCTAAAACATCTTCGTAACATAGACATATTTTTTTGGGGAAAAAAGAAGACATGTTACAATATGTTACCAGTAAGCACACATGGCTAATCAGCATAATCAATATACAACAAGTATGGGAAAAAAAATATACTTGAGCCACTCGATCAATCTCTGAGAGCAATAGTGTCTTTCGTGCCTCTGGTACCTTGAGAAAAAGGATTCTTCTCATTTCTAGGTCAAGTCATGAAAAGAAGGAAAACACGTCAAACTACTTCAAAATATTGAGCACTATAATAGTTCCCAATCCCATATTCACTATAAAAGAATATAAACTCCAGTGGTAAATACATTATAAATAGAAAAGATTATATTTTGAAACACAATGTTTTCGTAAAGCATTTTGCAGCTTTTATGTACCATTTAATCTTCTCGGGAATATTTAACTATCATGCTTAATGTTTAAATTCAGTGAACGCACAACAAAAGGTATAGGCCAGGTGGCTACATCCAACATGCTTCTGAAGGTTCCAAACAAGTATCAAACAAACATGATTGAGGGTCAACATTTCCTTTTTCTTTTTGTTTCTTATCCAAAAAAAAGTGTCAACATTTTCAATCATTATACTTCTAAAAATTCTATTCTCGGAATTGTAAATAAAATATAATGAACAATAATGTTTTATGAGAAACATAAATATTGGATTAAATATTAAGAAAGCTAATCATAAGTAGCATTATTTGTTGAAATATAATGAAAATACGAAGGTTTCCTTAGTGCTCTCCACAAAGATAATACAAACAATAGAACTCTCTAGATCGACATCTTTCCAAAGATGTACTCTCTGTATTAGGAACAGTTAGGCTCAAAATGCATTTTCCCGGTGCTTTGGGACTGATATCCCAGATGGTGTTCAGGTTTTGTTGTTTATTCTTTGGAATGCTTGGTACGTACTGTTTTATGGGAGATGTAGTTTGAAAGAACCACATGTTTAACAGAGAAAGAGAAGAGTGGGTAGAAGGAATCTATGACAGTTCTATCTTCATCTCTAAATGGTTTACTGTGTACAAAAACTTGTGTAGTTCTCTTTCTTTTTGATAAAACCAATTAGATCAGATCCTTGTGTTTTTCTTGAGAGAATTTACGTCCTCCCTTATTTGCATACATCTTCCTGATTTCTTCAAAATTCCAAAACAAGCTTTTTTCTTCCTTAAGAGAACAAAATGGAATCGTCAAATGATTCAAAGAAAGGAAGAAATTTCTTTTTAGTTTTAGTAGGCGATGGAAACATCGAGGGTTAAGCAAAACATGATTTCATAGACAAAAAGTTGATCGGGCTAAGAATAGCAATAATAGGGAATTAAAGTTGAAGCCTTCAAACTTTGTTACAACGTACCAGGAATAATGGCGAAGGTGAAACTGATAACTTGACTGGCAAGAGCCAAGTGTTTGGATGTGATGGACTTCAAACCAGACACCTGGAACAGCATACAAATTAAGTTTTTAGGAGGAAGAGCGACCAACCTACCATTTGAAAATCAGAGTTTCCATGGTAAGCATGATTGACCAAGCGCTATGCGCAAAAGATTTATAATATTCAAAGAACTACACATCAAGTTAAAAAAAAGAAAAAAGAAAAACCACATTATTTTCAATAAGTTTTTTTTAACAAGATACAAACTTATGTTTGAAATGAAAGAGGGTACTAGGAGAGAGAGAGAAAGTAAAATAAAAACAAGCAATGGTTTAACCGTCAACACACAAGGATATCACCATGTAAGTCCAAGGATTCAGATAATTTCATATTTACAAGTAAACTAGCAGCTAAAGCAACAAATCTAGAAGCATTATGTTAACAACATATATTGTGTCTAAACAAAGAACCTGCATAGCACCAGCTCCAAGAACAAGTTGACAAGTCCTTGTATTGAAAAACTTGAGAATTTCCACAACACGATGAACGATTTCAGAAGATAGTGCTGGCAAAGAATCATTCATGTCAACGTACTCAGACAACATCTTGAGCAAGATCAACCCACTGGGAAAAAACCATGAAAGAAGACAAACTTTATTTGAGACACCCAGCAAGAAAATATATTTCATGAAGCTAATCAAAATTAATAAACAATGTTGTACATCAGTTCCATCGTACTAAGGAAGGAAACAAATTGGGTTCAATGTGACAATGTGATGTCACAAGGAATAAAAGAGCTCCAAATAAAGACAGAACACCAAATAGATTAAGTCAGGATCAACGACTAGGCATCAACTAGTTGATTTAAGAATGATTGTGGAGGAAGAAAAGGTTCGATATCTAGTCCAGAAAAGGTATAAAAGAAAGAAACTGACCAGTTAACCATGTGATAACCAACGCCTTTGTATTGCAAAGTCAGAGAACTTGATTTTCCACGTTCCTTCACATTAGTATTGTTATTTTGTGTCGCAGGAATTGCAACATCAGCTTTACTGTTTTCAATTGTATCTGCAGGAGTAGGCTTCACATGTTCAGTATTCCTCCCAGAAATGTCACTTGAATCAACCTGTTCAGAGTGCTGTTGAGCATTGACACCACCTATAATGCGTGCATCTTCATTATTTGTAGCTACATCACTGTAGCTTTGATCCATATTACCCTGAGAATCATCAAGTTTTGCAGAAAGCAGCTCATGAAAACATAGTGATTCAGCTATGGTTTGAAATTCATCGGGAACATCCACTTCAACCCATGTTTCAACATCAAGCACTGCTTTTATTTTTGTCATCTACAATGTCATAAATTAATGAACCATGAATAATATTTAAGTAGGACAATAACTCAAAATAAATAAATCAATAAATAAAACGAAAATAAAAAACTTACACGAAATTCATGCTGAAAATCAACGAAAGCTTTGGCCTGGGACTGCAAAGTTCCACGAATGCTATATCCCAACCTTCCACCAATCTGTTTAAGTTAGAAGAATATTGGAATCATGAATATTCTGATTAGCTATAGATTCATATTCCTGATAATTTTCCCGAGTACCTTTTCAGTGGCCGTTATAAAATCTTGTGTAATGTTGTATATGCTTAAAAACTCCTGCAACCTCAGCTTTGGGTGAACTAGAATGCGAACACCAAGGAGTTTAGCCCATCTTCCATGAGCAGCATCACAAGCTGCAAAAACAGCTTCCGTATTTTCTCGCAGTACGTCAGCCCTGTTTACAATAAAATTGCTTCAACAGTAAATCAAATGTATCAAATAAAAAATTCAGCAAGTCAGCAGCAAACTTTTTATCAGAAAAAAAAAATCAATAAATTTCTGAGAAGTCCATTAAAAATGTGCTTCATAGCATCATACCCAAATCAGTTAGATTATGTTTCCTTACAGAAAGGGCAATTGCAAAAGAATAGATTTTGAATTACTGGTCTAAATAGTAGAAGCATAGCTACGATTATCTTTAACATAGGCATCTTCCTTGCTGTCCCAGCTCACAACAAGAATTGGTCTGGTGCAGCGTTAAGGCAGTAAGACTGTCCTAATTTTTAATTTTACTCTTTCCAAGCTTTCCTGAACGTTATAATTGTGATATTCTGGTCACTTTTGAGGAAGGTTGATCTCCTAGACTAAAACTTCTATTTGTAAGTTGAACTGAGCACATTTTATGCAAGGGCTAAATATTACTACTTAATCAACAAAATATAACAGTGATAGGGAGAGAATAGATGCATCCACCTGTATACCAAATACGGTAATTTGTATGGGGTGATTTACTTAATTGCACCCGCTTAGTTCTACTCAACTAAATTAGCACAGAACACCCCCCATAAACACACACATCACACGAAGGGAATTACCAATATATCATAAATAGGAAACAACACTTAACCTGAAATTTCTAGACATGTTTGAAGGGTTTGCCGCATCATTTGCTTTTCCCTGTAAGGAAGTAACCTTGGCAGCACCCTGAGGTACATGAGGAAGAGGCAAACCACCTTGGTTATCACTATCTTGAGCTGTACCAGAAGCTGCAGCACCTGTAGCAATTGCAGCAGCAACTGAATCCGCAGCATAATGGCCATCAAGGTTGCACATAATCCATTCGATAGACTTTTTCACTTCTGCAGCACGCACCAAATGTACCTGCATTCACTAAATGAAAAGAGATCATAATGCATCCAGTAAAATTCTAGCATGGTGAAAAGATTAGGGGGTGTTTGGGATGTTATGTGAAGTTATGGAGTATAAAGGTGTTTGGTCGGTAGGGTTAAACAATCTATGTTTGGGGTGCTGAATTTTTTAATTATGTTTGGGGTACAAAGTTGCTTAGTCTAGGTTTATCAAGTTTGTGTTTGATATGAAAAGTTATTTAACATGGAGTGACGAAGACAGTGTTTATGCTGGTTGTTATATTTTTTCTACATTTTTTTGTTGTACTACAAAACTAGAACCATATTGTTACTTTTTTTTGTTGTACTTCAAAATTTTCTTGGTGGTGTATCAAGCTTTAGCTTTATTTTTAATTTTTTAATTATTATTTTCTAATTATCCTCTAACTTTGATTTTTCTTTATTGGAAGGCTTTTTGTAAGTAGTTTCTTGGGCGGGGGAACCCTCATCCCTCGGCCCTTAGGTTGTTCTGCTTGCCCTTTTGGGTTATAAAGTCTCTGTTGTTTCTTATATAGAAAAGAAAAACAAAAAACAATTCTATCCCAAGTTCAATTCTCAACAAATTAAAACAGTATCAATCACAAACTGAGACCTTTTTTTAAACTTAAGAAGCACTGACATCAATATAATAATCTAATGTTTTAACTAAATAATCAATTAGAAGCAATTAAGGACAAATAAAGTGTATCATGGAGAGAGTACATTTAAGCAAGTAAAATTACCTGTACAATCTTGAAAATGGCATTTAAAAGTTGAACAAAACCTTCAGATGACAGGCCCCTCAGCTTGCTTGCGAGTGATGCTCCACCTAAATAACAACTTAATTGTAATATAATTCACATAAAAGAGAACAACAGGGAAATAAAGCAGCAGCATTAAAGAAACTTAAAAATTGCAGACTGGATGACACAAATTCGTCATGATAAAATATATCTTCACAAGAAACATATATGTATATGCGAGTGCACGCACACATATACACATACATACATATACATAAAGAAATTTAGAAGAATATTTTATAATGAAATAGGAAATAAATCTGACAAAGGCTAAAGGTCACAACATTTGTCATGATAAATCAAAGACTAACTATAGCCTATCACCTTATTGGGGATATGACTTCATTCAGGCTGTTGATTTCAGTTTGACTTTTTCCATTTAACCATGTGAAATTCATCCTCTTCAATGAAATTACTTCATATCATGTACAAATACAGGTGACGTTATTTTGTTTTATATTAAAAAAGACTAATCAAACATTAGTGTTGTCCACGCAAATGAATATACAGATTCAGCAACATCTCACCATCTGTATCCTTCGTTCTCTCTCCCGGTGCAAAATCTGAGTCTAGAGGTCTGACTAGAAGAACGGGAAGTAATTCTGCCACAGCATTCTTAATAGCAGTTTTCATATCAACTGTAACTGCATCACGATATAACCTCAACACAGAGGGAAGCTTGGCCTGGAGAGTAATATATATGCCATTATTTGATTCAGAACTGGAAAGTAATATACTTACATAGAAACAAACTTTTCAATAATATTTGAAAAGCTAAAAGAAAGGATAACAAGAACAAGCGTCAAAACCAATAGTCAAATAACTCTAATGCCCATAATCAAGTCATATCAAGAATCCTATCTAGAGTACATATCAACAGCTTTAAACTGACCATAAGACAGATAAATCAGAACACGCATTGAAATCTTGGTGGGGTGGGGGAGAGAGAATTGTTCCAGTGAAATTGTGGGTGATCAGTTACTGTCTTAATTTATTATTATTATTGAATAGGAAACAGTTCCACTGATGCTATGAAGTGTACAAGAGGGGAAAATCCCATCCAAATGAAATTTTATGTTGTTTCCTTTGTTCCAAAAAGTCCAAAATAAAGTCCTGTTGATATTGAGTCAAAGCAGTTACTGCCTCAATTGTATAAATAGCAAGATAAAATGATATGGTAGTTGATAGTTATGGTTATGGCTTTCAATGCGCAAATGAAGGATCAAACATCGAATCAGAGAGGAAGGATCAAAAAGCTATATTTCAACCAAAAAATGTAGTAGGATAATGAGAACTCACGGTCCTAAGCAATCCAATGATAATAGGAAGAAGACGATCACGGAAGTTGGAGGTTTCTTCCTCATCCAAGATACATGTTAACTTGACCTGCAACAGTTTGAATTCCACATGTTACATGCAAGAAAGTCATAAAACTAGCCCTCAACTAATGACAATAAAAGAAATAAGAAGCAGAAATAATTAAGATAAAGAAAAATAATATTCTTTACAAAGTAAGAATATATGGCAATAGTTAATCTACTACAGAGAAAAATTATAAGCAATCCTTCAGTTCAGCTAAATAGCAAAAGATAAACCGGAACACCAAAAAAACAAATATTTTCAAGGTATTATGTACTATTATTTTACTTACTTCATCCTTTCCATTCATTAAATTTGAAATGCTTGCTTTTGTTTCAGATATAATTACGAGATCAACATCTCCAGCATCATGAATTGAGGCACGCATAAATTCTGCTGAAAGAATGCTACACCACAAAACAAATATATTAATAGCTTCTCGAGGGAATTGAAAAAATATTATAATAAACTTGTATCTTACCTCCATAGCCACTCATTTTCAAAGTTACACAAACAATAAGATGCAAAATAAGACAGAAGCACGTCTTCATGTCATATATAAAAATAATCACACAATATGCTGTTTCTGTAAACATTTACAAGTTTTTACATATTTAACCTGGCATTTGTCTTATCATGTCACTGAGTGAATTTTTCTCGTTTTTATCGTAGGCAACTATCGCAGCAAGATAACCAGGGTCACAGTTCTAAATTTAAATGAATATACCAGACTATTGAGTCTGCCAGGAACCATACAGCTCAAAGATTTTTTGGGGTAGACTTTAATCACCTTGGTCTGGCCCAGTGGTTAATTGTCTCATAGAATTAATGGAGGTACGCATCAACTAAGACACTCAGTTAAAAATAATAAGAATAAATTGTGATAAATTTCAAGATTTAGCTTAAAGAAAATGGACCTTCAAGAAACAAAAGTATTAATTGTTCAACTAGTGAATCAAAATTATAGGAAGACTCAATTCACCTTTTAAACCTGCTGATGAATTTCCTAGAAACTTAATATAATTATATAGTTTTTTCTTTTCATTGATTAAAAAAAAAAAAAAAGAAGAAATGAAATGGACAGCCATTTCTATACCAACATGGAATTTAACAGTTCCCCTCATGATTAAGGTCGTTTGGAATGGGCATGGCACTATATTGAATATTTTGATGGTTAATGCATGCAGTATATAGCATGGTTCAGAATGGAAAGCTGTTAAATGTAATGATAGATGAGATTCCCCAACGTGCACTAAAGAAGTAACTGGATGTTTATAAACGCCTAAAACTTCTTTCTTAAGTGTTTCTCATTTGTACAAAAATAAATTGAAAATATTACCTGGTTATGGATTCAAGTGATGCTGCCACATGATCACGGAGGTGGCGAAAGCAATGTAGACCGGCAAGTTCATCACCCTCCTAAAGCACAAACACATGAGAAACTGAACTAATAAATATTTACTTTCAAACCAACGAAGAAACTTTTGGGTGATCTGATTCTGAACCAACATAATATCGTTCCTTCCAACTAAAAAGACTATGAGGATTCTATGTTGAAGTAACCGGACTAAATAAATCCCCTATCATCATAAATAAGAAAATGAATTCGGTGCTTGAGAGTTTTACTAGAAGAATTGAGAAATGACGTAACCTATTTGGAATCTTCCACTTTCCCAAACTTCTCATTATTTCAACATTTTAGGAAGCAATTTAAGCCCTCTCTAACTCGTCAATTTAAACCTTTCAGCTTCTCCACAAACACATAGCCCAACCGACTTTGGAAGTACATTGAATTCCACCAAGACTCAACTTTTGCTAAGAACTGCAGATGATCAAACCAAAGACTTTCAAACCTGAAAGGAGAAGAGCCTCCTTTGATGTTACCCGAAGACAAAAGAAGAGGAAAATAATATGAAGTGGTTTGAATAATCAAGCCTAACTCCACGTCTCTGAAGTGATCAACCCAACCATGTGGGACTATAGATCTGTTCATACGCATGCTTGAGAGGGCATCCTTAAAAGAATACCAAGTGAAGTTATCGCTTTTCATGGAAAAATAAAAAATCCTCAGTAAGAGTATTAAATTGTCACATGCTTATGGTAATATAACACCCTCTTAAATTTTCAACGATTCATCTGACAATATGAAAATCTCCTCCTATACACCAGTGATTCATACATAGGCCATAAAGGTCATAGTGCTCTTGTCAAACCATATCTCTAGCCTTCAGCATGGAAGGACCATACATGTCGATCATCCAACCCCTAAAACAATCAAAGCAGGCAATCTTAATGGAGATAGAGAAATAGCCCAAAAACAAATCCAATACCGTAATGTTTATGAGGTTCCACATAATAAGAATCCCTCCCAAAGTTCCCACATTCTCTAAGAGAGACCAGCCAATATGTCCCAAGCTCCAGAGACTTAATAATCTTCTTATCTAACTCCTCTAATTTGGTTTCGATTAGCCGATAACTATAAATACAAACATGAGCCAAGAAAGAGATCACCTACTGAATAATTTGATTTCAGAAGAAAGCTACAATAGTTACTTTTCACCTTGACTGCAGCCTCCAAGAAATCAACGAGGCAAGAATTTCAGTCGAAATAATCCAAGAAACCTCCAAAGGCACCCACAGCTTTAAATGTTTCCATGCTCTAGAGGTGCAAGGGATGTTTCTCAATTTAACCCAGCTCCCATAAGAAGGGACAACACTAATTCGACCATGAATGAGAGGATTCCAAAGATCCATCTTAGTTGTAATAGGCCCCAAAAGGACCCACCCTTTGTAACAAGAATAGAGCACACTCCATAGCAAGGCATTTAAAGAGGGCTTTGTCAAGTTGACATGGGTTGATAATGAAGAAGAATTTAGTCTATGCTTGGAGTGGTTCAAGAACCTTAACCCAGACATTGTGATAGTGTAATCCCTATGGTTTCTTCTCAATTCAAATGCCTTAACATCTGTTCTGCCTACTTTTGTTGTGAACTACAAGCATCCCATACATTCAATCTTTGATTTTTCCACGGTTTTTTTTCTTTTTCTTTTTACCATTTTTTAGAGCCTTTTTGAGAGGTATCGGGAGCCTTTTTCCTACCAATGGAGAAATCACGTGGTTTGTCTTCTTTTTCTTTTAAAAAGTCAGGAAAAAGCGTTTTGGAAGCTGTCCAACCTTTGAAGTCTTCAAAATGGATGACAATGTTTCTCTTGCCCCTTGAACTCTAAACTTTGGTTAACTAGACAAAGTTGTCACTTTTGTTCGTCATCTTTTGCAGCCAAATGAAGCCTCTATTGCACTCCATTTCCTAAATAACTTATGTGAACAATGAGTATAGAGCAAGTCTTCCAATGCATAAACTACCTAGAAAACAATGATTTCTTCAACGGTAACTTCGAAGGAATGTTTAATGTGTCTTTCCACAATCGTTATTTTTTTTTTGTCAAAAGAAACCAAAAAATGTATTCTCGATCTTCACTGCCTTCTTTTCCATTTTTATTGTTCCTGTTTATGAGAAAGTTGATTACGAACATGATTGCCCATCTATGGTAGATTGGAGTGGTGACGGGGGGACAAGGTTTTGCTTAGAGAGAGAGAATACTTCATCTCCCTAAAAGAAGCCAATCTACCCAGATTCTTGTATATATACCTCCATTTTTATTAAATTGTATATTTCTTACTTCAAAAGCTAATAAATAATTTAAACAAAAAACATTAAAAAAAATTAACTAAATGTAGAAATAGGGGCAGTATAGAACATATCAACACCATATTGTCAACACCCTAGACTAAGAATGAAACTTGTATAGGACAGACAAACATTATAGTTAAAAGTAAAAACTATCTAATTCATTGGATGAGAAAATACCAGAAGATGTAATAAATCATCAGTCACATCCAAGGCTCCAGCACAATCTGCCGATGCTACAAGCTGCACGAACAAAAGTATAAATCAATTGGTACTAGCTTCGACCATCACTACCAGATAAGAGTCCTATGGCTGATACCATACCCTTATGAAAAGTAAAGAGAAGTTACGTGGTATATGTTTTTTCTTTCGCTATCACCAAGTTTTGTTGAAGGTTTATTAAATAAAAAAATCAACATTGGTCTTCCAGAAAGAATGTAAAGTAATCCAACTGAGGAAACAAAAACTTAAGTTTCATCAAGACTCCATCCGCCCAATACTTCAGGAAAGACTCCTATTTCTATTTAATCAAACCTCCCACAAAATACCTCTAATGGCATTGACCATAAAATTTTGGGTTTCTTTGAGAAGTTATGACAACAGTAGAACCCAAAATAAGGTGTATGGTCTCTCTCAGGGGTAATACAACCTGATTCCATGCCAAAACGGAACTAAAGGAAAAGGTGATCTGTCCATTCTAAATTTCTTCTACACACGACACACTAACTTGGAGAAAGACGAGCAAGAATTCTTCAGTTGAATTTTATCCAGCATGCTAAGACATCTTGACAGAAGAACCATACAAGCTTTATTTTCTTAGGATAGCGATGTATCTGGATTTCCTTGTTGATCTCAAGTCTGTGTCTAAAAACTATTGCGTAAGTCCTGAATACATTAGCTTCCCGCATCATTCTAGAAGTATTGGCAAATTTTCATTGTTTTTTAATTACTAACAGCTTCAAGATCAAACATGGTCATAGGATTGTGCAATAAAAGGTCCAATTATAAGGTTTCAAGCCTTCGGACAACAGTTGTTATTTGCTATGACCAAATGCATCGACCACAACAAGTACACGAGTTAAGGACTTGCGAATAAAAGGCACTTCCCAGAAAGCACAAAAAAACCATAGCAAGTAAATTGAACCATAAGTATGATGAAATGGACTGATTAAGGTACCATTTCAAAGCTAAAATGGACTGATTGAAGTACCAAATTAAGAGCTAAAGTGGACTAATTAAAGTACCAATTTAAGAGCTGAAATGGCCTGATTAACGTATAAAATGAGCTTCAATTTCTGCTGAAGAGCCAACAAATTGTTCCTGGTCGCATTCTGCTCCTGAATTTGCCTGGCAGAGTCCACTAAATCAACATCCAAGAGCCGTATGGTCTCCTTTAATTGCCGTAGCCGGCTACATCCCTCCACAATCTTCACATTTAAGTCTTGTAGCTGCCCCTGAGCCTCGAAGAAAGAATTGGAACGCAGTGAAATTTCCTTGACCAAATGCAACTCCACGACATCTAAATAATGCGAAAGCTTCTCTTGCAGCACTAAATTCTGCGATACATTCAAGAAGGGGCACGCTGCACGGAATGTCGCCCCGTCCTCCAATGCGAAATCTTCCTTAAAGTAAAGCGCCGGAACCTCTCTCAAACATGCCACAAGGGCTTCCCCCTGGCCCCCAATGCTATCCAAGCCACCGTTCTCTTTGCTGGAATGGTTTCGTATGTCCTCGAATCGGTTATAAGAATCGGAGATCAAGGCCGTGTAGTTGTTAAAATCGAATCGAGTAACTTCCGATGAGGCTGTGGAGGATGTGAGGGGAATAAACTCAGGTGGGGTGACGGTGGAGGAAGAGGACCACCAGCCAACCCAGGACGCATCGGACTTGCCAGCGTGAGGGTTGTTGAGAATTGAAGACAAGCTCTGGCTGCTGGCATCGGGGTTGGATTTAGGCGAGGAGGATGAAGTAGTTCGACCAAGAGTCGTTTCTCTACTGAGAAGGCTGGAATATTCGGTCGGGGACCTTCCCGATTGGGAAGGCTGGGAGTCCATGCTCAAAGTCTTAGAATCATGAACTAATGGCGGGTTCCAAAGATGGCATTCAGTAGATGAATTCCAATCGCGAGAGAGATCGAGATGATGAAGTGCTTCGGATGGATCTCAATCACCAGATGGGAAAGGAATGATGAAGAAAACAGAGGTTGTGGACGCCGCTGGATGAAGGAAAGAGAGAGAAAATAAGAGTTGGCAATGCAAGTCCGGTGCCGCGGTAGATCTCGTTCAAGAATTCCGTGCGCGCCTCGCCTCTCGCCTCTCGCCTCTCGCCTCTATGAAGTGGAATCCACCTCCACCTCCGCCTCCGCCGATTCCACACCGTTGATTACACAATTACACATTATTATTTAATTGATTGTTATTTTCTTTACTCTCTTCCAATATAACAATTTTCCAATATAACAATTTTCCAATTTTCCAATTTTCCAATTTTCCAATTGCCCAACCCAACAGCTACGCAAACCAGATTGTTACTCTAATGCCCTGAAATTAATAGTTCAATTGATGAATGAATTTCGTTCAATATTATTTTTTTTTATATTTATTTGTCATTTTCTTAAGTGAGTGTCACATGGAGCGGAAAAGGAAAATCATTTCTATAAACCAAACCAAACCAAACCAAACGTTACAGCCATTATCTCATGTGCTCAACCTCTAAACTTCCCCTTATCAGATTTAACTAAAAGCTAGAATTTCACCTTTTAGTTTAATAATATTTCATAAATCATCGCACTTGATAATTTCATTAAACCAATTCTAACAATTTTACTTGTAGGTAGGAAAGAGATTACAAAAATATTTTAATCTCAATGGGTCAGAAGAGTACATCTCTTTTTTTCTCTTATTTTGTTTTGTTTTAAAGTGAATCTAGCTATTAAAATTATCAAGCAATGGTTTACTAGTAGAAACACAAGGATTGAAGTCCGTTTATGAACCCTTCAAACACATCCCAGAATCTAAGCCACGCTCTATCTCATAAATAAACTCTATCCAAGAAGATATGATATGATATAATCACTTGATCTACACAATCCTAACCCTGAACAATTAAGAATCAGGGTTAGAAGAATAAGATGCTAGAATAATTGATTGTAATGAAAAAGGATCTGTACAACTAATAAGCTGCATCTTCATTGCAACCGTCATGGTTGAACTTTGTTGGCAGATTGTAGACCTGATTGAAGCCTGCTTTGAAAATGTGCTTCTAGCCTGCAAATAACTTGGGTAAGCCAACATGAGGTACACAAACACAAAGCTAACATGAGGTAATCGTACCTTGTTGCACATTTATAGTAAATAGTCTCGGGAGCATTGTATGTGCGCGCATTACCAAACATTCTTCTCACATCTGCGACAAACATCTCGAAAGTAACGTAATATTGTTCTGACTCCACCCTTTTAGCCATCGTTTTTAGATCTACAGCATCATGGTCAAATAATGAGATTTTTTTGAATGTCATCAGAAGTTACAAATTGACCTATCACATAATAACACGACTACAAGGGATCCAAAGAATGCAGCAAAGATCCAGGAGACGAATTTGCTAAGTTGGGAGTTCTTACCCACTGGATCCTTAATGATTTCATAATAATCAGGTACGTCACGAGAATCCACCGGTTCCTTGAATGGCCAAGCGTCAACATGGTCATGCATTGACTGGTATGGTGGAAAATAGCAGTAAGAATAAATTAACAGATACAAGTACAACGCAGCAAATAGAAGAAACTAGTACATAAATATGGAAATGCAATGTAAACTTGAACGAGAAACTAGCCTTGAGAAGTGAGCGCATGAACGCAGTCAAATGCTTTTGATTTGAGATCCCGTCAGCAGAGTTTAAGGCTCTGTAACGTGAGAAGCCCCATTGATCAGGCGTCCATCCAGCCTCCTCTATTATCAAAAGTAGCATGCCATCAAAATTTTTCTCAAGTGACGAACCTTTTTGGTAGCGAGGGTAGTAAAAAATCTACACCATTCCAAAACGTTGAGAGAAAGAAACCTTAAGGATAAAGCAAGTGGTTTTCTGGTGTTAGAGAATGAAAAACTAAAATGGTTTTCTGGTGTTAGGAATAGTTTCTAAAGTACTTTTGTTGCAGGAGAACCAAGCCAAAGAAGTGAATGATAACCACAACCAAACTCAAAGACCAAAGGTAGAATCTTACTCAAACCCGGGATTTCCTCAACTTTGACGGATCTTTTGGGAGCTCCTGGCTCCTTCTGAACAACCAAGACTTGATTAGACTCAATACAGAAATAGGAATTCATCACTCAATAAAATTAGGAAAAAGAAAAGTTTAAGAGGAAACTTTGACTTTGTGATTAGGAGAGGAAAATGGAATCTTAATTATCACAACATGAGAAAAATTCAAAAGTGAGTTTTAATAAAAAGGAAAATAGACAAAAGGTTTACATATTCCAGTGGAACAGCCTATCTCTTTGCCAAGGGGAAACTACAACTAGAAGGACAAAAGGAAGGTAATAAAAGACTGACGTTGACAATCATACCTTTTGTAAATCAAGTCCAGGATAAACAATGTGGCAGTTCGAAAGCTCTCTTATCTTCTCATCAATTGCCTACATTAAACAAGAGAGAAGAATTCAAAAATATATATACACTACAACCCAACCATTAAAAGAATTGGTCAAATCGATAGTGCTAAGTGGCTAACATTTCAATGTTCCACCTCTGCCCAGATTCTTCTAGTTCAAGCCAATCACAAGCATTCTTATAAAACTTCTTCTGATTAGTAATTATCTAAGTTTAAGTTCGACAAAAAATTTCTTTTAAATAATATTACCAAGTAACTCTTAACAAAAATTTTTTAGGTAGTTTGTCTTTGGTGCACTCCCAGATTTGAGTTGAGTTGTTTCCATGTCTTTGAAACGACTGTTTATTAACGGAATAAACAAAAGAGGAATGGAGTCAACTCAGCTCAACCCATTTGAGGGTTGGATTCACTAGAGACCATAAAGATCAAAGACCAACTGGCATTGAGATGGTGGTGGTACAAATTGGTAGTGAGACGGACAACCCACAACTTCATTTTGTAAGAGTGGGTGAAGAAGAATGAAAAATTCTTTTGAGTACCACAGGATATGTGAGTCATAAAGGAGACCATCAAATCGGTTAAGGGTACTGAACTTTGTGAAGGCGTGGTGCTCACCCTACCAAATGTCACAGTGGTAGAGGATTTTTTCCACTACTATTGGCAAGTTCAGATGTAACTTTGTGAACGTAGTTGCATGGAAATAAAATTTTAACCGAACTACATGTTAACCCTTGAAAGAAAAATCCAGCTAAAAGAACTAAAGCTTCATCCATTTTTCAGATTTCAATCATCTATAGCTGCATGAACGTGAAATTTTATTAAAACTAAACATTTGAATATGCAATGATCAAGACATCTTGCCTGCCTCTGACGGCGAATCATTGTAGACAAATCAGTGTATGGAAGTTTTGGATCGATTTTGCATTCCATAAGAATTCCTCCATCATAGTCTTTAATGTACCTGAAAAGAATAAGTAGTTAAAAAAAAATTCGATTGACCTAGCTTTGTAAGAGAGAACTTAGAAATCAAAATTATTACTGTGTTTTATTGTTAGCCTTGACTTTTGGGTACATTTGAAACTGATATTTAATTGCACTATTTAGTCATACATGGGTATTTTTATTTTTTTTATGTCAATAAAGACAAAAAAAAAAAAAAAAAAAAAAAAAAAAAAAAAAAAAAAAAAAAAAAAAAAAAAAAAAAAAAAA